>NC_133812.1:30063362-30071327 GCF_043250625.1 Sebastes fasciatus
GGACCATAACTCCAAAGAACTCTCTAATGGGTTACTTGTTGATTATCACCTGACTACCATGAAGTCTGCGGAGCTGTAAGATGAAGAGTTACCGGAGCGTTGGTGAGGAACGGTGGACGCTCTCCGTATGTAGATTTATCTGTTCAGTACCTGGTTCAGCTGAACTTCACTTTATGTAATGGAGCACAGAGAATCTGACTCCAGCATCAGGAGGATCTTACTGGTGGTGTCAGCCAGCATCAGGAGGATCTTACTGGTGGTGTCGACCAGCATCAGGAGGATCTTACTGGTGGTGTCAGCCAGCATCAGGAGGATCTTACTGGTGGTGTCAGCCAGCATCAGGAGGATCTTACTGGTGGTGTCAGCCAGCATCAGGAGGGTTTCAGGAGGGTTTCAGGAGTCTGTTTTGATTGTTTCATCTCTATTCTTTGACTGTTTCACAGAACAGAAGTGTGTTTTGTAGCCAGCTGAACGTCTTCATCCTCTTTAACTTTGTGTTTCTACGACCAGCTATGCAGCCGCTGTGTTAGAGAGCAGCTTCTGACAAAGTAAATCTAGTCTTCCAGGTGTTGAGCCGCTGGAGGAGGGAGGTGTTAAAACAAAGCTTTCCCTCGGAGCAGCTCAGAAAGCAGAATGGTTCGACATGTTTCTGATGATCTTATAATGAGACTCTGGCACAAAACTAACCAGCTCCTCATCTTCATCTTTCTATTGTGAGTGTTGATAACTGTATAAACGGTTTGATGAGCGTTCAGAAGAAGCACAAAGCTGCTCTTTCTCTCTGTGTTCCACGTTCCACACCGACTGACTGACGAGGAGTCCGTCCAACACATCTGGAGGACAAACCTTTGTTTTTCTGACGATACAAAAGGAGCTTCAGTTACAGAAGCGAAAGTTCACGAAGACGCACAAATGAAAGGTTTGGATTTAAAGACAAACATCCAGAGTGCAGTTTGACCCGACGGCGAGGACAGACTACCTGCTGCAGAGACGTGGACTGATGTAGCAGCTGAACCGTCCGTCTGCAGTACAGACTTCTCTGATTCACAATCTATCTTATTGAATGTTTCTGTTTTTTTAATAAGATTCTGTTTTGTGGTTTTTGTGTTTTTGATTCATTGATTGTAAACTATCGTTGTGAATGAGAAGAATACGTTTATAAAGAACAAAGAGCAGCTTGGAGTTGTAGCAGGTCTTCTTCTTCTTCTTGTTTTATGGCCTTTTCATTGGTTTCCAAAGTGCTGACTCCACGTTTCTCTGCTCCGTCTGGTCCTGAACTCACTGCAACATGTTCGGGTTTGATCTTTTAACACAAGTTAGACGACATAACCAACTGAAACACACCGATATAAAGCACTCAGCTTTATTACTGACTAACTGAGCCTTCATCAGAGTCTAACTGATCTGAGACTCTGTTTATATATTTACTTCTCTTGTTTTAATATTATTATTATATGATGCTGGATCAGTTCAACTAGAGGAGGTGAAGAGTCTCAGATGTGTTTGACTGTGATGAAGAGGCGGTTGGTGTTGAAGCGTTAGTCTGTGATAAAGCTGAATAAAGTTAACCCCGTGAGCTCCGGTGTGTTTGACACCTGAAGTCCTTCCTGTTGCTGTTCTGAGAGCAGCGGACAGACGGGCCGACGACTTCCTGTGAAACGTTGAAGCGTGTTTAACCTCCTTCCTTCACTTGAAGCTCTGCGTCGGCTCGCTGCCGGTCCATCAGACTTTATGATTTGAACATGAATTGTGTTACTGTAGACTTTACCAGCCGACAACAGAGATGCTAATCAGTTCAATCCAAACCGTCCCGGCTGCACATGATGACGACATTCTACAGTTTTGTTGCATTAAAGGAAATAGCGTTACATTTTGAATTGACAAATAAATATATATATTTTTCCTCCAAAAGCCAAACAAACATGAAACGTCATGAAACACGTCTCCGTGCCTCGGCTGTGTGTGGAGTCAGAATATCACCAGGTTCTGGTTCTCCTGATCAAACAACCTTTCTGAGTTTAGTTCTTGTTGTTTCTGGAAACATTAGGAAACAGACGGCTCGGCTCCGTCGGCCGGTCGGCTTCCAGCAGACGCTTCAGGCTGACGTCAGTTTGATTGTTTGTGTGGGAATCAAACCCACAACCTCTGCAACATCATCCAACCAGAGCTCACCGGACTGACTGGAGACGGGATTTTAATATGTGGAAACAGCACAGAGCCCTCAAGAGCTTTATCATATTATTATTATTAATATTAATATTATTAATAATAATAATAATAAAGAGCGCCTGTTCCCTGAGTGAGCATGTGATGTGGTTTTGTATTCCTGTGGAGATCAACAGTAGGAGACGCTGTGACCCTCAGTAAATATTATTATTAATATTATTATTAATATTAATATAAATATGAATATGAATAGTGTTCCAGTGTGGGTGGTGTGACAGCAGCTGTTTCTATCAGCTTCTGTAGCAGCATGTCTTCTTTTAATAAATCCTCTATGTTTTTAACACGTCTCTTCTTTTGATTGAAGAGATATAAATATATAATTAATATATAATATTACATGTTTTCAGTTCTGCTTCTGGAGGAGTTCCACTGTTTGACTTTGTTTATCTGATGACTGCCGTTATTCACTTTAGAAGTTTATTTAACATAATAAAGTGTTTTATTATTATCAATATTACGAGCTCCTGAAACTGAAATGATCCGGTTGCTCATCCGAGCCTCATCAATACGCTGACAGGATCAATATTATCGGCTGATTTTAGCTTATCACAAATATATTGGTGTTGGTATATACTGTGTATATATAGTATATATATGTATATATATATACAGTATATACACAGTATGATGGCTGAAAAGTACTAAGAACCTGAGCTAGAGAAACACTGAAGATCTGTTTGAGGTCATTACGTTTTTTATTACATGGTTTATCACCAGAGAACGACATTATTTTACACACAATGTTCCGAGTAGTACGCAACAAATCTAGATCACAGAACTCTAAAAACAGATTTAAAAATATTTTTTTTATTTTTATCTAATTATAATTATATATATATATATATAAAATTATATATATATATATAATCATATAATTATATATGATTATATATATATATAATTATATCACCAAAATATTTTTTTTTAATTGGTGTTAATTATATTTAATTATATAATATTTATAATTATATATAATATATAAATATATAACTTATTTTATTTGACAGGAGTAACACTGATAATGAATTCATATCAGTGTTTTCTGTTCGTAGTGTTTCATATGGAGCACTTATATCATATATTCTTATGACGGAGTGTTTTTGACATTTGAACATAAAATACCGTTTAGAGAAAACTTAACGTTGTTGTTGGAGTTTTGTCTTTCCTGTGTGTGTTTTTGGATTAATGTGTAGAGATCTGAGAATATATATATATAACTCTAAATATATATATATAGATATATATATATATATATAGAGTTATATATACATATATATAACTCTAAATATATATATATATCTATATATATTTATATTTAGAGTTATGCATCCAGAAATGGTGAGTAATTCTGGAGTAAAACGTGAGAGAGTAGAAAGCAGACATCAGGTGTTGGAGCAGAAACAAACCAGAGAGGCGCTGTGGAGAAACACAGGAGGTCACTGGAGGTCACTGGAGGTCAGAGGTCACAGGAGGTCACAGGGACCAGGAAGTGGAGCCTGATGTGGTTCTGGTGGTTCTGGTGCACTGGGTCTGGTCTGACTGGTTCTGGTCTGGTGCTTGTTGTGTTTCATCAGGAGGAATGAAGCCTGCTGTTTGTTATAATGTGACAGTTAAACAGTTAAACTCAGTGCCGGATGTACCGGAACACCAGAACACCGGAACACCGGAACACCGGAACACCGCGCAAAACAACCGGTGCGTCAACATTACGTTAAATCCCTCCATCAGAGCTGGACTGGACCTCTGGATACCGACCGTTCTCCCGGTGGACCGGCGGATGGACTGAGCTCAGAGTCTGAATGTGATATGTCTGATAAGTCAAATGGACTTGTTTAAACCTGTCTCTGCGCTGTGCAGCTTGTTTAATCCTAACAAAGGGACAGCAGGGTCAAACAGTGACTTAAAACTGATGAATATTAGTTTATGCTAGATTTTTTTTTTTTTTTATTTGCACAATTTAAGACTATACAACATTACAACATAAATAAATGAATAATATACAGTGCAGAGAGAGGCAACAACCCCACTGGGTTTATCTGAAGCCTAGAGACAAGATTAATGTAAAGAAATAATATGACTACATCAGTGATAAACAATTAGGACAAGGTATATATAACAACAACCATAACAATACAGTAAATATATCAATATTCACACTCAAAGTTTACACCAGAGGGGCCAATTATTCAGTTTTCTTTCCTGACATTTGAAGGTAAAATTAGAAGTTTAACATAAAATGCTGTTGCAGTGAACTTATTATTTTGTTATTTTCGTTGTTTTAAAGTCTCCAGAAACAAAGTCTCTGAAACTACAATGTTTCTGGGGGAGGACCCCCAACCGGTGGATCCACGGAGGACCGCGGAGGATCGGTTCTACCGGACTGAAAGAGGTCAGTGGAGCCTTTAAAGCTCATTAATGATGTTAAACTGTGCACGCTGACTACCTGCAGGAGAAAAGCCACAACATCAGAGTTTATGGTCACAGCGTGTTGGTTGGTTGGTGTCACATCATGATTCTGAGATTCCAGCTGGATGTGTGGTGATTCTGTGACTGAGGACTTATATTACGAGTTTTTAATCTAATTGTAGTAAAACTGTCCCAGAATAAAGACGGAACCGCCTGAACACAATCTCACTTCTGATTTCATCCAGTCACAACAGTTTGATCTACAGTTATCACTTTCTGTAACATCCAACATCAGAACTCGTCTCTCTGCCGATGAAATCAAATATTGACTGAGTTCATCTTTAGCTGGTAAAATATCAATTAAAAATGGAGAATCAATACAGTATCACGAAACATATATTGCATTATTCGATTTCTTCAGTATTTTCTTACACGCCTCCAGTTTCTGTTAAAAGTTGACTCAAAGAAAGTCAAAGTTTACTCTGCTTTATTTTTGTTGAACATATTAGAATGAATGTGGTTGGAAACAGGATCAAATGGATGATAATCAAGTTGCAGCTGTAATATGCAGAAAGGTCTATAGATAATAGTAATAATAATGATAATAATCCTTGTGGATCATCGGTCCTGACCCGGTACGGTGTGGTGGGATCGGGTTCTGTAGAGACGCTGCTGTTTGTAGTTTCTCATGTTGTTGTGTTCGGGACGTTTCTGATCTTCAGCGTGGAGCTTTTGGACCTCGTGTGGTTCTGTAACCCTCAGCAGCCAATAACAGCGTTCAGGCCGACACATTTCGGCACTTTGTCACGCCCTTCGCCATCTGATACTGAGGCCCGTGGAGCTGAAGGGCAACAGCTCGCTTGATCTTGATTTTCAGTCTGAATACAGAGCGTGAACGCGGAGCCGCACCGGACCGGCGTCCGTCTGACGTTCTGGGTTTTTAGCAGGAGGTGTCAGAAGAGTTACCACGGGGATAACTGGCTTGTGGCGGCAAAGCGTTCAAAGCGACGTCCCTTATCGATCCTTCGATGTCGGCTCTTCCGATCATCGTGGAGCAGAATTCACCGAGCGTTGGACTGTTCATACACTAATAGGGAAGGTGAGCTGGTGTAGACCGCCGTGAGACGGGTTCGTTAACGCCGTCCCCCATTAAAGCGTCCATATCTCACTGATGAGAGCGGGTCGGGTCGTGTGTTTTTGTGTGCTCCGGTGATTCTCCTGCTCCTCTGTCTCTCTGTTTGCAGAGTTCTGTCTGGTTCAGCCGTGAACGATTCGGGACCGGTTGGTTTGGACACATTGAAATGGCGACCGAAGAGTGTCGCTGTGGCTCGCCATAGTCTAATGTGATGTGAGTGTGGCGCACAGCGAGGAGGTCTGTGGTTTCTGACTGTGATGATGGTGTTTCATTTGAAGAGATGTCGTCTACCTTAGTTCTGACGTGAAAAGAAATAGATTGACTGTAAGTTTGGGCTTTTTAGCAAGTTTTTGGTGACAAAGGACAAAACGCCACTAGAAGCACGCCATCCACACCGAAGCCACGCGTACATATCGTAAAGTTATGAATTCATTCTCGTAATATTACAACTTTCTTCTTGTAAAGTTCTGACTTTATTCTCATTAAATTGTGACTTTATTGTCTAAATGTCAGATTTGTTTCCGTCAGTGTGTTCCTGATTCTCCGTCGTAGGAACCAGTTAATGAAACAGAATAAAAGAGGCTAGAGGAACACGAGGAGGCTGCAGCTCTGAATGATGTTATTCCTCTTTAGATGACGCTCACACACCAACACAGCCCGGCTTCTCATGAAATAATCTGTTTACGTCCCTCTCTGTGTGTGTGTGTGCGTGCGTGTGTGTGTGTGTGTGTGTGTGTGTGTGTGTGTGTGTGTGTGTGTACGTGCGTGCGTGTGTTTGTGTGTGTGTGTGTTAGGCAGCAGATTTACAGAAATAATCCTTCATATTTCTGCAGCAGTTCAGGGATTGGAAGGCAGGAGAGGCTCACCTCGCTCTGTGTGTTTCTGTCAATGGATTATGATGATGTAAGTGTGTGTGCGTGTGTGTGTGTGTGTGTGTGTGTGTGTTGACTGATCTGTCTGTGAGACGACAGGAAGCTTTTCAAAACATAAAAACAGTCTTTTTTGGTTTTATATTTATATTTGTCCTTCAAGCTGCTAAAATGATAAACCTTTACAGGTGATCAGCTGCGTTTGAGACGTTGACCAGCGACGCTGCATCGATGCTGCTGATGTCAGGATGATAAATCAGATAAATGATGCAGATGAGATCAGAAGAACTATGTAAAATTTATCAAATAACAGTCGATATATCATGAAAAGAAAACATCTGTTAAAGTATGTCGATCAATTTTATAATAAAAGTCATAGTAAAGTATGTCGAAAAATTTCATGAAAAAAAGTCATAGTATAAAATGTCGAAATTTTTTTTGAAAAAAAGTCATAGTATAAAATGTCGAAAGATTTCATAAAATAAAGTCATATTATTGTATGTCAAAGAATTTCATAAAAAAGTCATAGTAAAGTATGTCGAATAATGTAATGAAAAAAAAATCATAGTATAAAATGTCGAATAATGTAATGAAAAAAAAGTCATAGTAGAAAATGTTGAAAAATTTCATGAAAAAAAAGTCATAGTATAAAATGTCGAAAGATTTCATGAAAAAAAAGTCAAAGTAAAAAATGTCGAAAAATTTCATGAAAAAAAAGTCATAGTATAAAATGTCGAAAAATGTAATAGAAAAAAGTCAAAGTATAAAATGTCGAAAAATTTCATGAAGAAAAAGTCATAGTATAAAATGTCGAAATATTTCATGAAAAAAAGTCAAAGTATAAAATGTCGAAAAATGTAATGAAAAAAAAGTCATAGTATAAAATGTCGAAACATTTAATGAAGAAAAAGTCATAATATAAAATGTCGAAAAATTTCATGAAAAAAAGTCAAAGTATAAAATGTCGAAACATTTAATGAAGAAAAAGTCATAGTATAAAATGTCGAAATATTTCATGAAAAAAAGTCAAAGTATAAAATGTCGAAAAATGTAATGAAAAAAAAGTCATAGTATAAAATGTCGAAAAATTTAATGAAAAAAAAGTCATAATATAAAATGTCGAAAAATTTCATGAAAAAAAGTCAAAGTAAAAAATGTCGAAAAATTGAATGAAAAAAAAGTCAAAGTATAAATTGTCGAAAAATGTAATGAAAAAAAACTCATAGTATAAAATGTTGAAAAATTTCATGAAAAAAAGTCATAGTATAAAATGTCGAAAAATTTAATGAAAAAAAGTCATAGTATAAAATGTCGAAATTTTTTTGGAAA
>NC_133812.1:30071427-30106427 GCF_043250625.1 Sebastes fasciatus
CACACACACTACGTAGTGTTCGTCTGTGTTCACATCTTCATATCGTACTGTTAGTGTCTCCTCGTCTGTGTTCACATCTTCATATCGTAACTGTTAGTGTCTCCTCGTCTGTGTTCACATCTTCATATCGTAACTGTTAGTGTCTCCTCGTCTGTGTTCACATCTTCATATCGTAACTGTTAGTGTCTCCTCGTCTGTGTTCACATCTTCATATCGTAACTGTTAGTGTCTCCTCGTCTGTGTTCACATCTTCATATCGTAACTGTTAGTGTCTCCTCGTCTGTGTTCAAATCTTCATATCGTAACTGTTAGTGTCTCCTCGTCTGTGTTCACATCTTCATATCGTAACTGTTAGTGTCTCCTCGTCTGTGTTCACATCTTCATATCGTAACTGTTAGTGTCTCCTCGTCTGTGTTCACATCTTCATATCGTAACTGTTAGTGTCTCCTCGTCTGTGTTCATATCTTCATATCGTAACTGTTAGTGTCTCCTCGTCTGTGTTCACATCTTCATATCGTAACTGTTAGTGTCTCCTCGTCTGTGTTCACATCTTCATATCGTAACTGTTAGTGTCTCCTCGTCTGTGTTCACATCTTCATATCGTAACTGTTAGTGTCTCCTCGTCTGTGTTCATATCTTCATATCGTAACTGTTAGTGTCTCCTCGTCTGTGTTCACATCTTCATATCGTAACTGTTAGTGTCTCCTCGTCTGTGTTCACATCTTCATATCGTAACTGTTAGTGTCTCCTCGTCTGTGTTCACATCTTCATATCGTAACTGTTAGTGTCTCCTCGTCTGTGTTCATATCTTCATATCGTAACTGTTAGTGTCTCCTCGTCTGTGTTCACATCTTCATATCGTAACTGTTAGAGTCTCCTCGTCTGTGTTCACATCTTCATATCGTAACTGTTAGTGTCTCCTCGTCTGTGTTCACATCTTCATATCGTAACTGTTAGTGTCTCCTCGTCTGTGTTCACATCTTCATATCGTAACTGTTAGTGTCTCCTCGTCTGTGTTCACATCTTCATATCGAACTGTTAGTGTCTCCTCGTCTGTGTTCACATCTTCATATGTAACTGTTAGTGTCTCCTCGTCTGTGTTCACATCTTCATATCGTAACTGTTAGTGTCTCCTCGTCTGTGTTCACATCTTCATATCGTAACTGTTAGTGTCTCCTCGTCTGTGTTCATATCTTCATATCGTAACTGTTAGTGTCTCCTCGTCTGTGTTCACATCTTCATATCGTAACTGTTAGTGTCTCCTCGTCTGTGTTCACATCTTCATATCGTAACTGTTAGTGTCTCCTCGTCTGTGTTCACATCTTCATATCGTAACTGTTAGTGTCTCCTCGTCTGTGTTCACATCTTCATATCGTAACTGTTAGTGTCTCCTCGTCTGTGTTCACATCTTCATATCGTAACTGTTAGTGTCTCCTCGTCTGTGTTCACATCTTCATATCGTAACTGTTAGTGTCTCCTCGTCTGTGTTCACATCTTCATATCGTAACTGTTAGTGTCTCCTCGTCTGTGTTCACATCTTCATATCGTAACTGTTAGTGTCTCCTCGTCTGTGTTCACATCTTCATATCGTAACTGTTAGTGTCTCCTCGTCTGTGTTCACATCTTCATATCGTAACTGTTAGTGTCTCCTCGTCTGTGTTCACATCTTCATATAGTAACTGTTAGTGTCTCCTCGTCTGTGTTCACATCTTCATATCGTAACTGTTAGTGTCTCCTCGTCTGTGTTCACATCTTCATATCGTAACTGTTAGTGTCTCCTCGTCTGTGTTCACATCTTCATATCGTAACTGTTAGTGTCTCCTCGTCTGTGTTCACATCTTCATATCGTAACTGTTAGTGTCTCCTCGTCTGTGTTCACATCTTCATATCGTAACTGTTAGTGTCTCCTCGTCTGTGTTCACATCTTCATATCGTAACTGTTAGTGTCTCCTCGTCTGTGTTCACATCTTCATATCGTAACTGTTAGTGTCTCCTCGTCTGTGTTCACATCTTCATATCGTAACTGTTAGTGTCTCCTCGTCTGTGTTCACATCTTCATATCGTAACTGTTAGTGTCTCCTCGTCTGTGTTCACAATCTTCATATCGTAACTGTTAGTGTCTCCTCGTCTGTGTTCACATCTTCATATCGTAACTGTTAGTGTCTCCTCGTCTGTGTTCACATCTTCATATCGTAACTGTTAGTGTCTCCTCGTCTGTGTTCACATCTTCATATCGTAACTGTTAGTGTCTCCTCGTCTGTGTTCACATCTTCATATCGTAACTGTTAGTGTCTCCTCGTCTGTGTTCACATCTTCATATCGTAACTGTTAGTGTCTCCTCGTCTGTGTTCACATCTTCATATCGTAACTGTTAGTGTCTCCTCGTCTGTGTTCACATCTTCATATCGTAACTGTTAGTGTCTCCTCGTCTGTGTTCACATCTTCATATCGTAACTGTTAGTGTCTCCTCGTCTGTGTTCACATCTTCATATCGTAACTGTTAGTGTCTCCTCGTCTGTGTTCACATCTTCATATCGTAACTGTTAGTGTCTCCTCGTCTGTGTTCACATCTTCATATCGTAACTGTTAGTGTCTCCTCGTCTGTGTTCAAATCTTCATATCGTAACTGTTAGTGTCTCCTCGTCTGTGTTCACATCTTCATATCGTAACTGTTAGTGTCTCCTCGTCTGTGTTCACATCTTCATATCGTAACTGTTAGTGTCTCCTCGTCTGTGTTCAAATCTTCATCGTAACTGTTAGTGTCTCCTCTCTGTGTCCTAATCGTAACTGTTAGTGTCTCCTCGTCTGTGTTCACATCTTCATATCGTAACTGTTAGTGTCTCCTCGTCTGTGTTCACATCTTCATATCGTAACTGTTAGTGTCTCCTCGTCTGTGTTCACATCTTCATATCGTAACTGTTAGTGTCTCCTCGTCTGTGTTCACATCTTCATATCGTAACTGTTAGTGTCTCCTCGTCTGTGTTCACATCTTCATATCGTAACTGTTAGTGTCTCCTCGTCTGTGTTCACATCTTCATATCGTAACTGTTAGTGTCTCCTCGTCTGTGTTCACATCTTCATATCGTAACTGTTAGTGTCTCCTCGTCTGTGTTCACATCTTCATATCGTAACTGTTAGTGTCTCCTCGTCTGTGTTCACATCTTCATATCGTAACTGTTAGTGTCTCCTCGTCTGTGTTCACATCTTCATATCGTAACTGTTAGTGTCTCCTCGTCTGTGTTCACATCTTCATATCGTAACTGTTAGTGTCTCCTCGTCTGTGTTCACATCTTCATATCGTAACTGTTAGTGTCTCCTCGTCTGTGTTCACATCTTCATATCGTAACTGTTAGTGTCTCCTCGTCTGTGTTCACATCTTCATATCGTAACTGTTAGTGTCTCCTCGTCTGTGTTCACATCTTCATATCGTAACTGTTAGTGTCTCCTCGTCTGTGTTCACATCTTCATATCGTAACTGTTAGTGTCTCCTCGTCTGTGTTCACATCTTCATATCGTAACTGTTAGTGTCTCCTCGTCTGTGTTCACATCTTCATATCGTAACTGTTAGTGTCTCCTCGTCTGTGTTCACATCTTCATATCGTAACTGTTAGTGTCTCCTCGTCTGTGTTCACATCTTCATATCGTAACTGTTAGTGTCTCCTCGTCTGTGTTCACATCTTCATATCGTAACTGTTAGTGTCTCCTCGTCTGTGTTCACATCTTCATATCGTAACTGTTAGTGTCTCCTCGTCTGTGTTCACATCTTCATATCGTAACTGTTAGTGTCTCCTCGTCTGTGTTCACATCTTCATATCGTAACTGTTAGTGTCTCCTCGTCTGTGTTCACATCTTCATATCGTAACTGTTAGTGTCTCCTCGTCTGTGTTCACATCTTCATATCGTAACTGTTAGTGTCTCCTCGTCTGTGTTCACATCTTCATATCGTAACTGTTAGTGTCTCCTCGTCTGTGTTCACATCTTCATATCGTAACTGTTAGTGTCTCCTCGTCTGTGTTCACATCTTCATATCGTAACTGTTAGTGTCTCCTCGTCTGTGTTCACATCTTCATATCGTAACTGTTAGTGTCTCCTCGTCTGTGTTCACATCTTCATATCGTAACTGTTAGTGTCTCCTCGTCTGTGTTCACATCTTCATATCGTAACTGTTAGTGTCTCCTCGTCTGTGTTCACATCTTCATATCGTAACTGTTAGTGTCTCCTCGTCTGTGTTCACATCTTCATATCGTAACTGTTAGTGTCTCCTCGTCTGTGTTCACATCTTCATATCGTAACTGTTAGTGTCTCCTCGTCTGTGTTCACATCTTCATATCGTAACTGTTAGTGTCTCCTCGTCTGTGTTCACATCTTCATATCGTAACTGTTAGTGTCTCCTCGTCTGTGTTCACATCTTCATATCGTAACTGTTAGTGTCTCCTCGTCTGTGTTCACATCTTCATATCGTAACTGTTAGTGTCTCCTCGTCTGTGTTCACATCTTCATATCGTAACTGTTAGTGTCTCCTCGTCTGTGTTCACATCTTCATATCGTAACTGTTAGAGTCTCCTCGTCTGTGTTCACATCTTCATATCGTAACTGTTAGAGTCTCCTCGTCTGTGTTCATATCTTCATATCGTAACTGTTAGAGTCTCCTCGTCTGTGTTCATATCTTCATATCGTAACTGTTAGAGTCTCCTCGTCTGTGTTCATATCTTCATATCGTAACTGTTAGAGTCTCCTCGTCTGTGTTCATATCTTCATATCGTAACTGTTAGTGTCTCCTCGTCTGTGTTCATATCTTCATATCGTAACTGTTAGTGTCTCCTCGTCTGTGTTCATATCTTCATATCGTAACTGTTAGTGTCTCCTCGTCTGTGTTCATATCTTCATATCGTAACTGTTAGTGTCTCCTCGTCTGTGTTCATATCTTCATATCGTAACTGTTAGTGTCTCCTCGTCTGTGTTCATATCTTCATATCGTAACTGTTAGAGTCTCCTCGTCTGTGTTCATATCTTCATATCGTAACTGTTAGTGTCTCCTCGTCTGTGTTCATATCTTCATATCGTAACTGTTAGAGTCTCCTCGTCTGTGTTCATATCTTCATATTGTAACTGTTAGTGTCTCCTCGTCTGTGTTCACATCTTCATATCGTAACTGTTAGAGTCTCCTCGTCTGTGTTCATATCTTCATATCGTAACTGTTAGAGTCTCCTCGTCTGTGTTCACATCTTCATATCGTAACTGTTAGTGTCTCCTCGTCTGTGTTCACATCTTCATATCGTAACTGTTAGTGTCTCCTCGTCTGTGTTCACATCTTCATATCGTAACTGTTAGTGTCTCCTCGTCTGTGTTCATATCTTCATATCGTAACTGTTAGTGTCTCCTCGTCTGTGTTCATATCTTCACATCGTAACTGTTAGTGTCTCCTCGTCTGTGTTCATATCTTCACATCGTAACTGTTAGAGTCTCCTCGTCTGTGTTCATATCTTCACATCGTAACTGTTAGTGTCTCCTCGTCTGTGTTCACATCTTCACATCGTAACTGTTAGAGTCTCCTCGTCTGTGTTCACATCTTCACATCGTAACTGTTAGAGTCTCCTCGTCTGTGTTCACATCTTCACATCGTAACTGTTAGTGTCTCCTCGTCTGTGTTCACATCTTCATATCGTAACTGTTAGTGTCTCCTCGTCTGTGTTCACATCTTCATATCGTAACTGTTAGTGTCTCCTCGTCTGTGTTCACATCTTCATATCGTAACTGTTAGTGTCTCCTCGTCTGTGTTCACATCTTCATATCGTAACTGTTAGTGTCTCCTCGTCTGTGTTCACATCTTCATATCGTAACTGTTAGTGTCTCCTCGTCTGTGTTCACATCTTCATATCGTAACTGTTAGTGTCTCCTCGTCTGTGTTCACATCTTCATATCGTAACTGTTAGAGTCTCCTCGTCTGTGTTCACATCTTCATATCGTAACTGTTAGTGTCTCCTCGTCTGTGTTCACATCTTCATATCGTAACTGTTAGTGTCTCCTCGTCTGTGTTCACATCTTCATATCGTAACTGTTAGAGTCTCCTCGTCTGTGTTCACATCTTCATATCGTAACTGTTAGTGTCTCCTCGTCTGTGTTCACATCTTCATATCGTAACTGTTAGAGTCTCCTCGTCTGTGTTCACATCTTCATATCGTAACTGTTAGTGTCTCCTCGTCTGTGTTCACATCTTCATATCGTAACTGTTAGTGTCTCCTCGTCTGTGTTCACATCTTCATATCGTAACTGTTAGTGTCTCCTCGTCTGTGTTCACATCTTCATATCGTAACTGTTAGTGTCTCCTCGTCTGTGTTCACATCTTCATATCGTAACTGTTAGTGTCTCCTCGTCTGTGTTCACATCTTCATATCGTAACTGTTAGTGTCTCCTCGTCTGTGTTCACATCTTCATATCGTAACTGTTAGTGTCTCCTCGTCTGTGTTCACATCTTCATATCGTAACTGTTAGTGTCTCCTCGTCTGTGTTCACATCTTCATATCGTAACTGTTAGTGTCTCCTCGTCTGTGTTCACATCTTCATATCGTAACTGTTAGTGTCTCCTCGTCTGTGTTCACATCTTCATATCGTAACTGTTAGTGTCTCCTCGTCTGTGTTCAAATCTTCATATCGTAACTGTTAGTGTCTCCTCGTCTGTGTTCACATCTTCATATCGTAACTGTTAGTGTCTCCTCGTCTGTGTTCACATCTTCATATCGTAACTGTTAGTGTCTCCTCGTCTGTGTCACATCTTCATATCGTAACTGTTAGTGTCTCCTCGTCTGTGTTCACATCTTCATATCGTAACTGTTAGTGTCTCCTCGTCTGTGTTCACATCTTCATATCGTAACTGTTAGTGTCTCCTCGTCTGTGTTCACATCTTCATATCGTAACTGTTAGTGTCTCCTCGTCTGTGTTCACATCTTCATATCGTAACTGTTAGTGTCTCCTCGTCTGTGTTCACATCTTCATATCGTAACTGTTAGTGTCTCCTCGTCTGTGTTCAAATCTTCATATCGTAACTGTTAGTGTCTCCTCGTCTGTGTTCACATCTTCATATCGTAACTGTTAGTGTCTCCTCGTCTGTGTTCACATCTTCATATCGTAACTGTTAGTGTCTCCTCGTCTGTGTTCACATCTTCATATCGTAACTGTTAGTGTCTCCTCGTCTGTGTTCACATCTTCATATCGTAACTGTTAGTGTCTCCTCGTCTGTGTTCACATCTTCATATCGTAACTGTTAGTGTCTCCTCGTCTGTGTTCACATCTTCATATCGTAACTGTTAGTGTCTCCTCGTCTGTGTTCACATCTTCATATCGTAACTGTTAGTGTCTCCTCGTCTGTGTTCACATCTTCATATCGTAACTGTTAGTGTCTCCTCGTCTGTGTTCACATCTTCATATCGTAACTGTTAGTGTCTCCTCGTCTGTGTTCACATCTTCATATCGTAACTGTTAGTGTCTCCTCGTCTGTGTTCACATCTTCATATCGTAACTGTTAGTGTCTCCTCGTCTGTGTTCACATCTTCATATCGTAACTGTTAGTGTCTCCTCGTCTGTGTTCACATCTTCATATCGTAACTGTTAGTGTCTCCTCGTCTGTGTTCACATCTTCATATCGTAACTGTTAGAGTCTCCTCGTCTGTGTTCACATCTTCATATCGTAACTGTTAGTGTCTCCTCGTCTGTGTTCACATCTTCATATCGTAACTGTTAGTGTCTCCTCGTCTGTGTTCACATCTTCATATCGTAACTGTTAGTGTCTCCTCGTCTGTGTTCACATCTTCATATCGTAACTGTTAGTGTCTCCTCGTCTGTGTTCAAATCTTCATATCGTAACTGTTAGTGTCTCCTCGTCTGTGTTCACATCTTCATATCGTAACTGTTAGTGTCTCCTCGTCTGTGTTCACATCTTCATATCGTAACTGTTAGTGTCTCCTCGTCTGTGTTCACATCTTCATATCGTAACTGTTAGTGTCTCCTCGTCTGTGTTCACATCTTCATATCGTAACTGTTAGTGTCTCCTCGTCTGTGTTCACATCTTCATATCGTAACTGTTAGTGTCTCCTCGTCTGTGTTCACATCTTCATATCGTAACTGTTAGTGTCTCCTCGTCTGTGTTCACATCTTCATATCGTAACTGTTAGTGTCTCCTCGTCTGTGTTCACATCTTCATATCGTAACTGTTAGTGTCTCCTCGTCTGTGTTCACATCTTCATATCGTAACTGTTAGTGTCTCCTCGTCTGTGTTCAAATCTTCATATCGTAACTGTTAGTGTCTCCTCGTCTGTGTTCACATCTTCATATCGTAACTGTTAGTGTCTCCTCGTCTGTGTTCACATCTTCATATCGTAACTGTTAGTGTCTCCTCGTCTGTGTTCACATCTTCATATCGTAACTGTTAGTGTCTCCTCGTCTGTGTTCACATCTTCATATCGTAACTGTTAGTGTCTCCTCGTCTGTGTTCACATCTTCATATCGTAACTGTTAGTGTCTCCTCGTCTGTGTTCACATCTTCATATCGTAACTGTTAGTGTCTCCTCGTCTGTGTTCACATCTTCATATCGTAACTGTTAGTGTCTCCTCGTCTGTGTTCACATCTTCATATCGTAACTGTTAGTGTCTCCTCGTCTGTGTTCACATCTTCATATCGTAACTGTTAGTGTCTCCTCGTCTGTGTTCACATCTTCATATCGTAACTGTTAGTGTCTCCTCGTCTGTGTTCACATCTTCATATCGTAACTGTTAGTGTCTCCTCGTCTGTGTTCACATCTTCATATCGTAACTGTTAGTGTCTCCTCGTCTGTGTTCACATCTTCATATCGTAACTGTTAGTGTCTCCTCGTCTGTGTTCACATCTTCATATCGTAACTGTTAGTGTCTCCTCGTCTGTGTTCACATCTTCATATCGTAACTGTTAGTGTCTCCTCGTCTGTGTTCACATCTTCATATCGTAACTGTTAGTGTCTCCTCGTCTGTGTTCACATCTTCATATCGTAACTGTTAGTGTCTCCTCGTCTGTGTTCACATCTTCATATCGTAACTGTTAGTGTCTCCTCGTCTGTGTTCACATCTTCATATCGTAACTGTTAGTGTCTCCTCGTCTGTGTTCATATCTTCATATCGTAACTGTTAGTAACAGCAGGTCTTTAGGGGGGTCCAGCAGGTCAACAGTAGATGAACTGGTGAACA
Source organism: Sebastes fasciatus (assembly GCF_043250625.1). Lineage (NCBI taxonomy): Eukaryota > Metazoa > Chordata > Actinopteri > Perciformes > Sebastidae > Sebastes > Sebastes fasciatus. Next base: position 30,080,641 of record NC_133812.1, read on the forward strand.
TCATCTGAAAGCTGAGAACCTGGAGATGGATCTGAGATGCAGCTCAGCTCTGAGGGTCACGTGGTTCTGGTCCTGAATCAGAAATAAACATTAAAGTGTATCAGGGTTTAGAGTGTTCTTTCATAAAGTGGGCTAAAAGTATATAACTAGTAAACTAACAGTACATCTATAAGTTCACTTCATAATATAATATATTATTATATATTATATATATATTATTATAATATGCACTAGTTAAAGTACAAATACAACCTAGAGGTAAACTAGTTGTGTACACTTAAAAGTACACTACTAGAACACTGATATTAGTATACTTACTACATAAAGTATATTACTAGAACACTGATATTAGTATACTTACTACATAAAGTATATTACTAGAACACTGATATTAGTATACTTACTACATAAAGTATACTACTAGAACACTGATATTAGTATACTTACTATATAAAGTATACTACTAGAACACTGATATTAGTATACTTACTACATAAAGTATACTACTAGAACACTGATATTAGTATACTTACTACATAAAGTATACTACTAGAACACTGATATTAGTATACTTACTACATAAAGTATATTACTAGAACACTGATATTAGTATACTTACTACATAAAGTATATTACTAGAACACTGATATTAGTATACTTACTACATAAAGTATACTACTAGAACACTGATATTAGTATACTTACTACATAAAGTATACTACTAGAACACTGATATTAGTATACTTACTACATAAAGTATACTACTAGAACACTGATATTAGTATACTTACTACATAAAGTATACTACTAGAACACTGATATTAGTATACTTACTACATAAAGTATATTACTAGAACACTGATATTAGTATACTTACTACATAAAGTATACTACTAGAACACTGATATTAGTATACTTACTACATAAAGTATACTACTAGAACACTGATATTAGTATACTTACTACATAAAGTACACTACTAGAACACTGATATTAGTATACTTACTAAATAAAGTATACTACTAGAACACTGATATTAGTATACTTACTACATAAAGTATACTACTAGAACACTGATATTAGTATACTTACTACATAAAGTATACTACTAGAACACTGATATTAGTATACTTACTACATAAAGTATACTACTAGAACACTGATATTAGTATACTTACTACATAAAGTATACTACTAGAACACTGATATTAGTATACTTACTACATAAAGTACACTACTAGAACACTGATATTAGTATACTTACTACATAAAGTATACTACTAGAACACTGATATTAGTATACTTACTACATAAAGTATACTACTAGTACACTGATATTAGTATACTTACTACATAAAGTATACTACTAGAACACTGATATTAGTATACTTACTACATAAAGTATACTACTAGAACACTGATATTAGTATACTTACTACATAAAGTATACTACTAGAACACTGATATTAGTATACTTACTACATAAAGTATACTACTAGAACACTGATTTTAGTATACTTACTACATAAAGTACACTACTAGAACACTGATATTAGTATACTTACTACATAAAGTATACTACTAGAACACTGATATTAGTATACTTACTACATAAAGTATACTACTAGTACACTGATATTAGTATACTTACTACATAAAGTATACTACTAGAACACTGATATTAGTATACTTACTACATAAAGTATACTACTAGAACACTGATATTAGTATACTTACTACATAAAGTATACTACTAGAACACTGATATTAGTATACTTACTACATAAAGTATACTACTAGAACACTGATATTAGTATACTTACTACATAAAGTATACTACTAGTACACTGATATTAGTATACTTACTACATAAAGTATACCACTAGAACACTGATATTAGTATACTTACTACATAAAGTATACTACTAGAACACTGATATTAGTATACTTACTACATAAAGTATACCACTAGAACACTGATATTAGTATACTTACTACATAAAGTATACTACTAGAACACTGATATTAGTATACTTACTACATAAAGTATACTACTAGAACACTGATATTAGTATACTTACTACATAAAGTATACTACTAGAACACTGATATTAGTATACTTACTACATAAAGTATACTACTAGAACACTGATATTAGTATACTTACTACATAAAGTACACTACTAGGACACTGATATTAGTATACTTACTATATAAAGTACACTACTAGGACACTGATATTAGTATACTTACTACATAAAGTACACTACTAGAACACTGATATTAGTATACTTACTACATAAAGTATACTACTAGAACACTGATTTTAGTATACTTACTACATAAAGTATACTACTAGAACACTGATATTAGTATACTTACTACATAAAGTATACTACTAGTACACTGATATTAGTATACTTACTACATAAAGTATACCACTAGAACACTGATATTAGTATACTTACTACATAAAGTATACTACTAGAACACTGATATTAGTATACTTACTACATAAAGTATACCACTAGAACACTGATATTAGTATACTTACTACATAAAGTATACTACTAGAACACTGATATTAGTATACTTACTACATAAAGTATACTACTAGAACACTGATATTAGTATACTTACTACATAAAGTATACTACTAGAACACTGATATTAGTATACTTACTACATAAAGTATACTACTAGAACACTGATATTAGTATACTTACTACATAAAGTACACTACTAGGACACTGATATTAGTATACTTACTATATAAAGTACACTACTAGGACACTGATATTAGTATACTTACTACATAAAGTACACTACTAGAACACTGATATTAGTATACTTACTACATAAAGTATACTACTAGAACACTGATTTTAGTATACTTACTACATAAAGTATACTTGAGAAATATACTTGAACTTTACTTCATTTTACTTCATAAAATAAACTTGAAGTATCCTACTTATGGTTACATCTGTCCCCATGGTTACAGCCCCTTGGTTACATCTGTCCCCATGGTTACGTCTCCATGGTTACATCCCACCAATGATTCCTCAGCTCTCATAAGCCCCGCCCCCTGAGCTCACAGGTCACATGACCAGTCTACTTCCTATTTGTGTACTTCCTGTTTGTGCTCGAGGAGGATGACCTGCTGGGCTTCAGTTCTTCTGTAGTTTAACAGTGAAACACCGTCTAGAGTCTGTTAGAACACGTTCAACTCAACATGCTCGTCCAGGTGTGTCCAGGTGTGCTGCTGCTGCTGCTGCTGCTGCTGCTGCTGCTGGCCCCCCCCACTGGGAGCAGATACCTGCCGGCCTCAGGTGAGTGCTGATGACAGCTCAGGTGGAGTCTGACGTTAGCAGGTCACAGTTAACAGCAGCATGTGTTCTGTCTGCTGCTCTGCTGGAGGAACCACACGGAACCACACGGAACCACTGGTTCCGTGTGGTTCTGTGAGTTATGTGATCCATGTTGTGTGAGTCTTGTTGTGTGAGTCTTGTTGTGTGAGTCATGTTGTGTGAGTCTTGTTGTGTGAGTCTTGTTGTGTGATTCATGTTGTGTGAGTCTTGTTGTGTGATTCTTGTTGTGTGAGTCTTGTTGTGTGAGTCTTGTTGTGTGATTCATGTTGTGTGAGTCTTGTTGTGTGAGTCTTGTTGTGTGATTCATGTTGTGTGAGTCTTGTTGTGTGAGTCATGTTGTGTGAGTCTTGTTGTGTGATCCATGTTGTGTGAGTCATGTTGTGTGATTCTTGTTGTGTGATTCTTGTTGTGTGATTCTTGTTGTGTGAGTCATGTTGTGTGATCCATGTTGTGTGAGTCTTGTTGTGTGATTCATGTTGTGTGATTCATGTTGTGTGAGTCTTGTTGTGTGAGTCTTGTTGTGTGATTCATGTTGTGTGATTCATGTTGTGTGAGTCTTGTTGTGTGAGTCTTGTTGTGTGATTCATGTTGTGTGAGTCTTGTTGTGTGAGTCTTGTTGTGTGAGTCTTGTTGTGTGATTCATGTTGTGTGAGTCTTGTTGTGTGAGTCTTGTTGTGTGATTCATGTTGTGTGAGTCTTGTTGTGTGAGTCATGTTGTGTGAGTCTTGTTGTGTGATCCATGTTGTGTGAGTCATGTTGTGTGATTCTTGTTGTGTGATTCTTGTTGTGTGATTCTTGTTGTGTGAGTCATGTTGTGTGATCCATGTTGTGTGAGTCTTGTTGTGTGATTCATGTTGTGTGATCCGTGTTGTGTGAGTCTTGTTGTGTGAGTCATGTTGTGTGATCCATGTTGTGTGAGTCTTGTTGTGTGATTCATGTTGTGTGATCCGTGTTGTGTGAGTCTTGTTGTGTGAGTCATGTTGTGTGAGTCTTGTTGTGTGATCCATGTTGTGTGAGTCATGTTGTGTGAGTCATGTTGTGTGAGTCATGTTGTGTGATCCATGTTGTGTGAGTCATGTTGTGTGAGTCATGTTGTGTGAGTCATGTTGTGTGAGTCATGTTGTGTGATCCATGTTGTGTGAGTCATGTTGTGTGATCCATGTTGTGTGAGTCTTGTTGTGTGATCCATGTTGTGTGAGTCATGTTGTGTGAGTCTTGTTGTGTGATCCATGTTGTGTGAGTCATGTTGTGTGAGTCATGTTGTGTGAGTTTTGTTGTGTGATCCATGTTGTGTGAGTCATGTTGTGTGATCCATGTTGTGTGAGTCATGTTGTGTGAGTCATGTTGTGTGAGTCTTGTTGTGTGATCCATGTTGTGTGAGTCATGTTGTGTGATCCATGTTGTGTGAGTCATGTTGTGTGATCCATGTTGTGTGAGTCATGTTGTGTGAGTCTTGTTGTGTGATTCATGTTGTGTGAGTCATGTTGTGTGAGTCTTGTTGTGTGATTCATGTTGTGTGAGTCATGTTGTGTGAGTCTTGTTGTGTGATCCATGTTGTGTGAGTCATGTTGTGTGAGTCATGTTGTGTGAGTCTTGTTGTGTGATTCATGTTGTGTGAGTCATGTTGTGTGATCCATGTTGTGTGAGTCATGTTGTGTGAGTCTTGTTGTGTGATCCATGTTGTGTGAGTCATGTTGTGTGATCCATGTTATGTGAGTCATGTTGTGTGAGTCATGTTGTGTGAGTCTTGTTGTGTGATTCATGTTGTGTGAGTCTTGTTGTGTGATCCATGTTGTGTGAGTCATGTTGTGTGATTCTTGTTGTGTGATTCTTGTTGTGTGATTCTTGTTGTGTGAGTCATGTTGTGTGATCCATGTTGTGTGAGTCTTGTTGTGTGATTCATGTTGTGTGATTCATGTTGTGTGAGTCTTGTTGTGTGAGTCTTGTTGTGTGATTCATGTTGTGTGATTCATGTTGTGTGAGTCTTGTTGTGTGAGTCTTGTTGTGTGATTCATGTTGTGTGAGTCTTGTTGTGTGAGTCTTGTTGTGTGAGTCTTGTTGTGTGATTCATGTTGTGTGAGTCTTGTTGTGTGAGTCTTGTTGTGTGATTCTTGTTGTGTGAGTCTTGTTGTGTGAGTCTTGTTGTGTGATTCATGTTGTGTGAGTCTTGTTGTGTGAGTCTTGTTGTGTGAGTCTTGTTGTGTGATTCATGTTGTGTGAGTCTTGTTGTGTGAGTCTTGTTGTGTGATTCATGTTGTGTGAGTCTTGTTGTGTGAGTCTTGTTGTGTGAGTCATGTTGTGTGAGTCTTGTTGTGTGATTCATGTTGTGTGATTCATGTTGTGTGATTCATGTTGTGTGAGTCTTGTTGTGTGAGTCTTGTTGTGTGATTCATGTTGTGTGAGTCTTGTTGTGTGAGTCTTGTTGTGTGAGTCTTGTTGTGTGATTCATGTTGTGTGAGTCTTGTTGTGTGAGTCTTGTTGTGTGATTCATGTTGTGTGAGTCTTGTTGTGTGAGTCATGTTGTGTGAGTCTTGTTGTGTGATCCATGTTGTGTGAGTCATGTTGTGTGATTCTTGTTGTGTGATTCTTGTTGTGTGAGTCATGTTGTGTGAGTCATGTTGTGTGATTCGTGTTGTGTGAGTCTTGTTGTGTGAGTCATGTTGTGTGAGTCTTGTTGTGTGATTCATGTTGTGTGATCCGTGTTGTGTGAGTCTTGTTGTGTGAGTCATGTTGTGTGAGTCTTGTTGTGTGATCCATGTTGTGTGAGTCATGTTGTGTGAGTCATGTTGTGTGAGTCATGTTGTGTGAGTCATGTTGTGTGAGTCATGTTGTGTGAGTCATGTTGTGTGATCCATGTTGTGTGAGTCATGTTGTGTGATCCATGTTGTGTGAGTCTTGTTGTGTGATCCATGTTGTGTGAGTCATGTTGTGTGAGTCTTGTTGTGTGATCCATGTTGTGTGAGTCATGTTGTGTGAGTCATGTTGTGTGAGTCTTGTTGTGTGATCCATGTTGTGTGAGTCATGTTGTGTGATCCATGTTGTGTGAGTCATGTTGTGTGAGTCATGTTGTGTGAGTCTTGTTGTGTGATCCATGTTGTGTGAGTCATGTTGTGTGATCCATGTTGTGTGAGTCATGTTGTGTGATCCATGTTGTGTGAGTCATGTTGTGTGAGTCTTGTTGTGTGATTCATGTTGTGTGAGTCATGTTGTGTGAGTCTTGTTGTGTGATTCATGTTGTGTGAGTCATGTTGTGTGAGTCTTGTTGTGTGATCCATGTTGTGTGAGTCATGTTGTGTGAGTCATGTTGTGTGAGTCTTGTTGTGTGATTCATGTTGTGTGAGTCATGTTGTGTGATCCATGTTGTGTGAGTCATGTTGTGTGAGTCTTGTTGTGTGATCCATGTTGTGTGAGTCATGTTGTGTGATCCATGTTGTGTGAGTCATGTTGTGTGAGTCATGTTGTGTGAGTCTTGTTGTGTGATTCATGTTGTGTGAGTCTTGTTGTGTGATTCATGTTGTGTGAGTCTTGTTGTGTGAGTCATGTTGTGTGAGTCTTGTTGTGTGATCCATGTTGTGTGAGTCATGTTGTGTGATCCATGTTGTGTGAGTCATGTTGTGTGATCCATGTTGTGTGATCCATGTTGTGTGAGTCATGTTGTGTGATCCATGTTGTGTGAGTCATGTTGTGTGATCCATGTTGTGTGATCCATGTTGTGTGAGTCATGTTGTGTGATCCATGTTGTGTGATCCATGTTGTGAGTCATGTTGTGTGAGTCATGTTGTGTGAGTCATGTTGTGTGATCCATGTTGTGTGATCCATGTTGTGTGAGTCATGTTGTGTGAGTCATGTTGTGTGATCCATGTTGTGTGAGTCATGTTGTGTGATCCATGTTGTGTGAGTCATGTTGTGTGAGTCTTGTTGTGTGATTCATGTTGTGTGAGTCTTGTTGTGTGATTCATGTTGTGTGAGTCTTGTTGTGTGAGTCATGTTGTGTGAGTCATGTTGTGTGATCCATGTTGTGTGAGTCATGTTGTGTGAGTCATGTTGTGTGAGTCTTGTTGTGTGATCCATGTTGTGTGAGTCATGTTGTGTGATCCATGTTGTGTGAGTCATGTTGTGTGATCCATGTTGTGTGAGTCATGTTGTGTGATCCATGTTGTGTGAGTCTTGTTGTGTGATTCATGTTGTGTGAGTCATGTTGTGTGAGTCTTGTTGTGTGATTCATGTTGTGTGAGTCTTGTTGTGTGAGTCTTGTTGTGTGATCCATGTTGTGTGAGTCTTGTTGTGTGATTCTTGTTGTGTGATCCGTGTTGTGTGAGTCATGTTGTGTGATTCTTGTTGTGTGATCCGTGTTGTGTGAGTCTTGTTGTGTGAGTCTTGTTGTGTGATCCATGTTGTGTGAGTCTTGTTGTGTGATTCTTGTTGTGTGATCCGTGTTGTGTGAGTCTTGTTGTGTGATCCATGTTGTGTGAGTCATGTTGTGTGATTCATGTTGTGTGATTCATGTTGTGTGATTCATGTTGTGTGAGTCTTGTTGTGTGAGTCATGTTGTGTGAGTCTTGTTGTGTGATTCATGTTGTGTGATTCATGTTGTGTGAGTCTTGTTGTGTGATTCATGTTGTGTGAGTCTTGTTGTGTGATTCATGTTGTGTGAGTCATGTTGTGTGATCCATGTTGTGTGAGTCATGTTGTGTGAGTCTTGTTGTGTGATCCATGTTGTGTGAGTCATGTTGTGTGAGTCTTGTTGTGTGAGTCTTGTTGTGTGATCCATGTTGTGAGTCATGTTGTGTGAGTCTTGTTGTGAGTCTTGTTGTGTGATCCATGTTGTGTGAGTCTTGTTGTGTGATTCATGTTGTGTGATCCGTGTTGTGTGAGTCATGTTGTGTGAGTCTTGTTGTGTGAGTCTTGTTGTGTGATCCGTGTTGTGTGAGTCTTGTTGTGTGATTCGTGTTGTGTGATCCGTGTTGTGTGAGTCATGTTGTGTGAGTCTTGTTGTGTGAGTCATGTTGTGTGATCCGTGTTGTGTGAGTCATGTTGTGTGAGTCTTGTTGTGTGAGTCTTGTTGTGTGATCCGTGTTGTGTGAGTCATGTTGTGTGATCCATGTTGTGTGAGTCTTGTTGTGTGATTCGTGTTGTGTGATCCGTGTTGTGTGAGTCTTGTTGTGTGATTCATGTTTTGTGAGTCATGTTGTGTGAGTCTTGTTGTGTGATCCATGTTGTGTGAGTCTTGTTGTGTGAGTCATGTTGTGTGATCCGTGTTGTGTGAGTCATGTTGTGTGAGTCTTGTTGTGTGAGTCTTGTTGTGTGATCCGTGTTGTGTGAGTCATGTTGTGTGATCCATGTTGTGTGAGTCTTGTTGTGTGATTCATGTTTTGTGAGTCATGTTGTGTGAGTCTTGTTGTGTGATCCATGTTGTGTGATTCATGTTGTGTGAGTCTTGTTGTGTGAGTCTTGTTGTGTGAGTCATGTTGTGTGATCCATGTTGTGTGAGTCATGTTGTGTGAGTCTTGTTGTGTGATCCATGTTGTGTGAGTCTTGTTGTGTGATTCATGTTGTGTGATCCGTGTTGTGTGAGTCTTGTTGTGTGAGTCTTGTTGTGTGATCCATGTTGTGTGAGTCTTGTTGTGTGATTCATGTTGTGTGATCCGTGTTGTGTGAGTCTTGTTGTGTGAGTCTTGTTGTGTGATTCATGTTGTGTGAGTCATGTTGTGTGAGTCATGTTGTGTGAGTCTTGTTGTGTGATCCGTGTTGTGTGAGTCATGTTGTGTGAGTCTTGTTGTGTGATTCATGTTGTGTGAGTCTTGTTGTTTGAGTCATGTTGTGTGAGTCATGTTGTGTGAGTCATGTTGTGTGAGTCTTGTTGTGTGATCCATGTTGTGTGAGTCTTGTTGTGTGATCCATGTTATGTGATCCATGTTGTGTGATTCTTGTTGTGTGAGTCATGTTGTGTGATTCTTGTTGTGTGAGTCTTGTTGTGTGATTCATGTTGTGTGAGTCTTGTTGTGTGAGTCATGTTGTGTGATTCTTGTTGTGTGAGTCTTGTTGTGTGATTCATGTTGTGTGATTCTTGTTGCGTGAGTCTTGTTGCGTGATTCATGTTGTGTGATTCATGTTGTGTGATTCTTGTTGTGTGAGTCTTGTTGTGTGAGTCTTGTTGTGTGATTCATGTTGTGTGATTCATGTTGTGTGAGTCTTGTTGTGTGATTCATGTTGTGTGATTCTTGTTGCGTGAGTCTTGTTGCGTGATCCATGTTGTGTGAGTCATGTTGTGTGATTCATGTTGTGTGATTCATGTTGTGTGATTCATGTTGTGTGAGTCTTGTTGTGTGAGTCATGTTGTGTGAGTCATGTTGTGTGATTCATGTTGTGTGAGTCTTGTTGTGTGATTCATGTTGTGTGAGTCTTGTTGTGTGATTCATGTTGTGTGAGTCATGTTGTGTGATCCATGTTGTGTGAGTCATGTTGTGTGATTCTTGTTGTGTGATCCGTGTTGTGTGAGTCTTGTTGTGTGAGTCTTGTTGTGTGATCCATGTTGTGTGAGTCTTGTTGTGTGATTCTTGTTGTGTGATCCGTGTTGTGTGAGTCATGTTGTGTGATTCTTGTTGTGTGATCCGTGTTGTGTGAGTCTTGTTGTGTGAGTCTTGTTGTGTGATCCGTGTTGTGTGAGTCTTGTTGTGTGATTCTTGTTGTGTGATCCGTGTTGTGTGAGTCTTGTTGTGTGATCCATGTTGTGTGAGTCATGTTGTGTGATTCATGTTGTGTGATTCATGTTGTGTGATTCATGTTGTGTGAGTCTTGTTGTGTGAGTCATGTTGTGTGAGTCTTGTTGTGTGATTCATGTTGTGTGATTCATGTTGTGTGAGTCTTGTTGTGTGATTCATGTTGTGTGAGTCTTGTTGTGTGATTCATGTTGTGTGAGTCATGTTGTGTGATCCATGTTGTGTGAGTCATGTTGTGTGAGTCTTGTTGTGTGATCCATGTTGTGTGAGTCATGTTGTGTGAGTCTTGTTGTGTGAGTCTTGTTGTGTGATCCATGTTGTGAGTCATGTTGTGTGAGTCTTGTTGTGAGTCTTGTTGTGTGATCCATGTTGTGTGAGTCTTGTTGTGTGATTCATGTTGTGTGATCCGTGTTGTGTGAGTCATGTTGTGTGAGTCTTGTTGTGTGAGTCTTGTTGTGTGATCCGTGTTGTGTGAGTCTTGTTGTGTGATTCGTGTTGTGTGATCCGTGTTGTGTGAGTCATGTTGTGTGAGTCTTGTTGTGTGAGTCATGTTGTGTGATCCGTGTTGTGTGAGTCATGTTGTGTGAGTCTTGTTGTGTGAGTCTTGTTGTGTGATCCGTGTTGTGTGAGTCATGTTGTGTGATCCATGTTGTGTGAGTCTTGTTGTGTGATTCGTGTTGTGTGATCCGTGTTGTATGAGTCTTGTTGTGTGATTCATGTTTTGTGAGTCATGTTGTGTGAGTCTTGTTGTGTGATCCATGTTGTGTGAGTCTTGTTGTGTGAGTCATGTTGTGTGATCCGTGTTGTGTGAGTCATGTTGTGTGAGTCTTGTTGTGTGAGTCTTGTTGTGTGATCCGTGTTGTGTGAGTCATGTTGTGTGATCCATGTTGTGTGAGTCTTGTTGTGTGATTCATGTTTTGTGAGTCATGTTGTGTGAGTCTTGTTGTGTGATCCATGTTGTGTGATTCATGTTGTGTGAGTCTTGTTGTGTGAGTCTTGTTGTGTGAGTCATGTTGTGTGATCCATGTTGTGTGAGTCATGTTGTGTGAGTCTTGTTGTGTGATCCATGTTGTGTGAGTCTTGTTGTGTGATTCATGTTGTGTGATCCGTGTTGTGTGAGTCTTGTTGTGTGAGTCTTGTTGTGTGATCCATGTTGTGTGAGTCTTGTTGTGTGATTCATGTTGTGTGATCCGTGTTGTGTGAGTCTTGTTGTGTGAGTCTTGTTGTGTGATTCATGTTGTGTGATCCATGTTGTGTGAGTCATGTTGTGTGAGTCATGTTGTGTGAGTCTTGTTGTGTGATCCGTGTTGTGTGAGTCTTGTTGTGTGAGTCTTGTTGTGTGAGTCATGTTGTGTGAGTCTTGTTGTGTGATTCATGTTGTGTGATTCATGTTGTGTGAGTCATGTTGTGTGAGTCATGTTGTGTGAGTCTTGTTGTGTGATCCGTGTTGTGTGAGTCTTGTTGTGTGAGTCTTGTTGTGTGAGTCATGTTGTGTGAGTCATGTTGTGTGAGTCATGTTGTGTGAGTCATGTTGTGTGAGTCATGTTGTGTGATCCATGTTGTGTGAGTCTTGTTGTGTGATTCATGTTGTGTGATCCGTGTTGTGTGAGTCTTGTTGTGTGATTCATGTTGTGTGATCCGTGTTGTGTGAGTCTTGTTGTGTGATCCGTGTTGTGTGAGTCTTGTTGTGTGAGTCTTGTTGTGTGATTCATGTTGTGTGAGTCTTGTTGTTTGAGTCATGTTGTGTGAGTCATGTTGTGTGAGTCATGTTGTGTGAGTCATGTTGTGTGAGTCTTGTTGTGTGATCCATGTTGTGTGAGTCTTGTTGTGTGATCCATGTTATGTGATCCATGTTGTGTGATTCTTGTTGTGTGAGTCATGTTGTGTGATTCTTGTTGTGTGAGTCTTGTTGTGTGATTCATGTTGTGTGAGTCTTGTTGTGTGATTCATGTTGTGTGATTCTTGTTGTGTGAGTCTTGTTGTGTGATTCATGTTGTGTGATTCTTGTTGCGTGAGTCTTGTTGCGTGATTCATGTTGTGTGATTCATGTTGTGTGATTCTTGTTGTGTGAGTCTTGTTGTGTGAGTCTTGTTGTGTGATTCATGTTGTGTGATTCATGTTGTGTGAGTCTTGTTGTGTGATTCATGTTGTGTGATTCTTGTTGCGTGAGTCTTGTTGCGTGATTCATGTTGTGTGATTCATGTTGTGTGATTCTTGTTATGTGAGTCTTGTTGTGTGATTCATGTTGTGTGATTCATGTTGTGTGAGTCTTGTTGTGTGATTCATGTTGTGTGATTCATGTTGTGTGATTCTTGTTGTGTGATCCATGTTGTGTGATTCATGTTGTGTGATTCTTGTTATGTGAGTCTTGTTGTGTGATTCATGTTGTGTGATTCATGTTGTGTGAGTCTTGTTGTGTGATTCATGTTGCGTGATTCATGTTGTGTGATTCTTGTTGTGTGAGTCTTGTTGTGTGATTCATGTTGTGTGATTCTTGTTGTGTGATCCATGTTGTGTGATTCTTGTTGTGTGAGTCTTGTTGTGTGATCCATGTTGTGTGATTGTGTTGTGTTAAACGGAGAGCTGCTTGGTGGAGGTCATGCTCGCTGAATTCACACGGACACACTATGGATTTATGTAAAGGGTTAAATTGTGCTGTGAAAGTTTCATTTTGTTTGCGGAGGATCTAAAGGTCTATAAAAGGACAGATTTGTAAACGGAGTCTGGTTAGAACCGCCTCCTCAGAGAACAGGAAGTTCTACTGGTTCTACGGGTTTTACTTCAGTTACAAAACCGGTTTGGAGTTTGTTTCATAACCTAGAACCTAAAGAAGACTTCTGTATTATTAATATTAAACCAAGACAGAGACAATGTGCTGTGAGATGATAAGAAGGATTGTATTATCTCACTGACGATCAGCCCTGACCCTAACCCCAGCAGGAACATACTGAATGAAACTGTTGTTACTTGATGACTTTGGTAAAACAATAACCCATATTTGATGTTTTCTTCTCGTCCCATGTTCTCTCCATCCATCCAGGCAGGTTCTGGCACATCACGGACCTCCACCTGGACCCATCCTACCACCTGACCTCCGACCCCACCAAGGTGTGCTTCTCCTCTAAGGGGGCGCCCGCCACCCACGCCGGCCTGTTCGGGGACTTCCTGTGTGACTCTCCCTACCGCCTCATCCAGTCGGCCTTCGCTCACATGGCGTCGCTCACACAGCCGCAGGACTTCATCATATGGACCGGGTCAGTACCATGTTGAAGGGAGAGTAGTAGTAGTAACAATAACAGTGGATGTTCTGCTCTGTTCTTCTTCTTTATTGGACCTTAAAGTCCTCCTGTACCCCCTAAAGACCATCTGTACCCCCTAAAGACCTTCTGTACCCCCTGAAGACCTTAAAGTCCTCCTGTATCCCCTGAAGACCCTAAAGACCCCCTGAAGACCCTCTGTACCCCCTAAAGTCCTCCTGGACCCCCTAATGACCCCCTGAACCCCCTAAAGACCTCCTGAACCCCCTAAAGACCCCCTGTTTAGGATGAACCCCTAACAACAACACTAACAGGAGTCTCCCTGTACAGAGGGTTTCCTCTTTAAGAGAGAAGGCGGACTGGAGCTCCACAGCCCAGTAACAATAGAATAAAGCAGAATGTGCCTGCCCGGTGACTTAAAGCTTGGACAGGACCCCCCGCGGTGGAGGATTAGGTGGCGAGGCGTTCTCTGAAGCATGTCTAATGAGCCTATGAATTCCTGGCTGAGCTGATCGGCTGCTGATTGATAGCGAGCTGAATGGAGCTGCTGCTGCTGAGACTGAAGTTTACCTGTTATTTTCTTTTTTTTCTTGTAAACTTATGACTTTACTCTGACCCAGAAGACATCAGAACCTGGTCCTGTTCTGGTTAATGATAGTGGATCTTCTTCTCCCTCTCTAACCAGTGACAGTCCACCTCATGTCCCGGTAGACGAGCTCTCCACGGACACCGTGATCCAGGTGATCAGTAACATGACCCAGACCATCAGACACAACTTCCCCAACCTGACCGTCTACCCCGCTCTGGGAAACCACGACTACTGGCCTCAGGTAACGTTATGTTATCAAGCGACAAGCAGTGTCTCAGACTGGTTCTGGTGCTCAGGTGTGTTGTCCTTGTTGTAGGACCAGATGCAGACTGGTTCTGGTGCTCAGGTGTGTTGTCCTTGTTGTAGGACCAGATGCAGACTGGTTCTGTTGCTCAGGTGTGTTGTTCTTGTTGTAGGACCAGATGCAGACTGGTTCTGGTGCTCAGGTGTGTTGTCCTTGTTGTAGGACCAGATGCAGACTGGTTCTGTTGCTCAGGTGTGTTGTTCTTGTTGTAGGACCAGATGCAGACTGGTTCTGGTGCTCAGGTGTGTTGTTCTTGTCGTAGGACCAGATGCAGACTGGTTCTGGTGCTCAGGTGTGTTGTCCTTGTTGTAGGACCAGATGCAGACTGGTTCTGGTGCTCAGGTGTGTTGTCCTTGTTGTAGGACCAGATGCAGACTGGTTCTGTTGCTCAGGTGTGTTGTTCTTGTTGTAGGACCAGATGCAGACTGGTTCTGGTGCTCAGGTGTGTTGTCCTTGTTGTAGGACCAGATGCAGACTGGTTCTGTTGCTCAGGTGTGTTGTCCTTGTTGTAGGACCAGATGCAGACTGGTTCTGGTGCTCAGGTGTGTTGTTCTTGTTGTAGGACCAGATGCAGACTGGTTCTGTTGCTCAGGTGTGTTGTGTGTTCTTGTTGTAGGACCAGATGCAGGCTGGTTCTGGTGCTTAGGTGTGTTGTGTGTTCTTGTTGTAGGACCAGATGCAGACTGGTTCTGGTGCTCAGGTGTGTTGTTCTTGTTGTAGGACCAGATGCAGACTGGTTCTGGTGCTCAGGTGTGTTGTTCTTGTTGTAGGACCAGATGCAGACTGGTTCTGTTGCTCAGGTGTGTTGTGTGTTCTTGTTGTAGGACCAGATGCAGACTGGTTCTGTTGCTCAGGTGTGTTGTGTGTTCTTGTTGTAGGACCAGATGCAGACTGGTTCTGTTGCTCAGGTGTGTTGTGTGTTCTTGTTGTAGGACCAGATGCAGACTGGTTCTGTTGCTCAGGTGTGTTGTGTGTTCTTGTTGTAGGACCAGATGCAGACTGGTTCTGTTGCTCAGGTGTGTTGTGTGTTCTTGTTGTAGGACCAGATGCAGACTGGTTCTGTTGCTCAGGTGTGTTGTGTGTTCTTGTTGAAGGACCAGATGCAGACTGGTTCTGTTGCTCAGGTGTGTTGTGTGTTCTTGTTGTAGGACCAGATGCAGACTGGTTCTGGTGCTCAGGTGTGTTGTGTGTTCTTGTTGTAGGACCAGATGCAGACTGGTTCTGGTGCTCAGGTGTGTTGTGTGTTCTTGTTGTAGGACCAGATGCAGGCCTCCACCAACGCCGTCTACAGAGCTGCTGCCCAGCTGTGGAAGCCGTGGCTGCAGCCTGAAGCTCTGCTCACACTCTCACAAGGTAAGCAGCTCCCGTCACACCGTCCGAGTCGAAGAATATCTTTTAAATCCAGTATTTATTGGGTTGAGTTATGTGCTTTAAATATTTAGAATTTCAAAGAATTACAGGTTTTGTTTCCACTGCCAGCACTTTTATATAATTCACTCAGACGTTGGTATTTGGAATAAATATGTAATACATCTAAATATTCAGAAATCCTCTCAGTTTACTGTAATCTGATCTAATCTGGTGATTTCTAATATTGTGAAAGACGGGACATACTGAACTGTATATCAACACAAACTTCTGCAAACTGTTCAGTTCTTCTTTTATAAAATGAGGAAGGGAGGAAACCACAGTCAATATGTGGCTGAAGTTTATGAATTATTGCTCAAACACAAAGTTAATGTGTTGTAACTCGAGAGGTTCCTGTGAAATACGACATTAAATTACATCCATTGTGTAATAAGCTGATGAACATATCAGACTCAGGTAGCAGGTATCGTGTTCATAAACACATTTAGAGCTGCAACTAACAATTGATTTCATTTCATTGTTGATAAATAATATCAGTTCGTTTTTGAATTAATTGGTTAGTCTATAAAACGATGGTGAAAAACATTATGATTTCTAAAAAGGTGATGTCTCCACATCACAGTCCAAAACCCAGAGATATTTAAATTACAATAATTACTAGCTGGGGCGACTCCCCTACTGTATCTCCTGATCAATACTATCACCATCTCCTAATCAATACTATCACCATCTCCTGATCAATACCATCACCATCTCCTGATCAATACTATCACCATCTCCTGATCAATACCATCACCATCTCCTGATCAATACTATCACCATCTCCTGATCAATACTATCACCATCTCCTGATCAATACTATCACCATCTCCTGATCAATACTATCACCATCTCCTGATCAATACCATCACCATCTCCTGATCAATACCATCACCATCTCCTGATCAATACCATCACCATCTCCTGATCAATACTATCACCATCTCCTGATCAATACTATCACCATCTCCTGATCAATACCATCACCATCTCCTGATCAATACTATCACCATCTCCTGATCAATACCATCACCATCTCCTGATCAATACCATCACCATCTCCTGATCAATACTATCACCATCTCCTGATCAATACCATCACCATCTCCTGATCAATACTATCACCATCTCCTGATCAATACCATCACCATCTCCTGATCAATACCATCACCATCTCCTGATCAATACCATCACCATCTCCTGATCAATACCATCACCATCTCCTGATCAATACCATCACCATCTCCTGATCAATACCATCACCATCTCCTGATCAATACCTTCACCATCTCCTGATCAATACCATCACCATCTCCTGATCAATACCATCACCATCTCCTGATCAATACCATCACCATCTCCTGATCAATACCATCACCATCTCCTGATCAATACTATCACCATCTCCTGATCAATACCATCACCATCTCCTGATCAATACCATCACCATCTCCTGATCAATACTATCACCATCTCCTGATCAATACCATCACCATCTCCTGATCAATACCATCACCATCTCCTGATCAATACCATCACCATCTCCTGATCAATACCATCACCATCTCCTGATCAATACCATCACCATCTCCTGATCAATACCATCACCATCTCCTGATCAATACCATCACCATCTCCTGATCAATACCATCACCATCTCCTGATCAATACCATCACCATCTCCTGATCAATACCATCACCATCTCCTGATCAATACCATCACCATCTCCTGATCAATACCATCACCATCTCCTGATCAATACTATCACCATCTCCTGATCAATACCATCACCATCTCCTGATCAATACCATCACCATCTCCTGATCAATACTATCACCATCTCCTGATCAATACCATCACCATCTCCTGATCAATACTATCACCATCTCCTGATCAATACCATCACCATCTCCTGATCAATACCATCACCATCTCCTGATCAATACCATCACCATCTCCTGATCAATACTATCACCATCTCCTGATCAATACCATCACCATCTCCTGATCAATACCATCACCATCTCCTGATCAATACCATCACCATCTCCTGATCAATACCATCACCATCTCCTGATCAATACCATCACCATCTCCTGATCAATACCATCACCATCTCCTGATCAATACCATCACCATCTCCTGATCAATACCATCACCATCTCCTGATCAATACCATCACCATCTCCTGATCAATACCATCACCATCTCCTGATCAATACTATCACCATCTCCTGATCAATACCATCACCATCTCCTGATCAATACTATCACCATCTCCTGATCAATACCATCACCATCTCCTGATCAATACTATCACCATCTCCTGATCAATACCATCACCATCTCCTGATCAATACCATCACCATCTCCTGATCAATACCATCACCATCTCCTGATCAATACCATCACCATCTCCTGATCAATACCATCACCATCTCCTGATCAATACTATCACCATCTCCTGATCAATACCATCACCATCTCCTGATCAATACCATCACCATCTCCTGATCAATACTATCACCATCTCCTGATCAATACCATCACCATCTCTGATCAATACCATCACCATCTCCTGATCAATACTATCACCATCTCCTGATCAATACCATCACCATCTCCTGATCAATACTATCACCATCTCCTGATCAATACCATCACTATAAAAACATCTGTTTAGAAATCATAAAAATCTAAATCCTGATGCATAGGTGACTCTGTGACTCTGTGGCTATGTGACTATGTGACTATGTGGCTATGTGGCTATGTGGCTATGTGGCTATGTGACTATGTGGCTATGTGGCTATGTGACTATGTGACTATGTGACTATGTGGCTATGTGACTATGTGGCTATGTGGCTATGTGACTATGTGACTCTGTGACTCTGTGGCTATGTGACTATGTGACTATGTGGCTATGTGACTATGTGGCTATGTGGCTATGTGACTCTGTGACTCTGTGGCTATGTGACTATGTGACTATGTGACTATGTGACTATGTGGCTATGTGACTATGTGGCTATGTGGCTATGTGACTATGTGACTATGTGGCTATGTGGCTATGTGACTATGTGACTCTGTGGCTATGTGACTATGTGACTATGTGGCTATGTGACTATGTGGCTATGTGGCTATGTGACTCTGTGACTCTGTGGCTATGTGACTATGTGGCTATGTGACTATGTGACTATGTGGCTATGTGGCTATGTGACTATGTGGCTATGTGGCTATGTGACTATGTGACTCTGTGACTCTGACTATGTGGCTATGTGGCTATGTGACTATGTGACTATGTGACTATGTGGCTATGTGGCTATGTGACTATGTGACTCTGTGACTCTGACTATGTGGCTATGTGGCTATGTGACTATGTGACTCTGTGGCTATGTGGCTATGTGACTCTGTGACTATGTGACTATGTGGCTATGTGACTATGTGACTTTGTGACTATGTGACTATGTGACTATGTGACTCTGTGACTATGTGACTCTGTGACTATGTGACTATGTGGCTATGTGACTATGTGACTGTGAGACTATGTGACTATGTGACTATGTGACTATGACTATGTGACTATGTGGCTATGTGACTATGTGACTATGTGGCTATGTGGCTATGTGACTATGTGAACTATGACTATGTGACTATGTGGCTATGTGACTATGTGACTATGTGGCTATGTGGCTATGTGGCTATGTGACTATGTGACTGTGACTCTGTGACTCTGTGGCTCTGTGGCTATGTGACTATGTGACTATGTGACTCTGTGACTATGTGACTATGTGACTATGTGGCTATGTGGCTATGTGACTATGTGACTCTGTGACTCTGTGGCTATGTGACTATGTGGCTATGTGACTCTGTGGCTATGTGACTATGTGACTCTGTGACTATGTGACTATGTGGCTATGTGACTATGTGACTCTGTGACTATGTGGCTATGTGACTATGTGACTCTGTGGCTATGTGACTATGTGACTCTGTGACTATGTGACTATGTGACTCTGTGACTATGTGGCTATGTGGCTATGTGACTATGTGACTATGTGACTATGTGACTCTGACTATGTGACTCTGTGGCTATGTGACTATGTGACTATGTGACTCTGACTATGTGACTCTGTGGCTATGTGACTATGTGACTATGTGACTATGTGACTCTGTGGCTATGTGACTCTGTGGCTATGTGACTCTGTGACTATGTGGCTATGTGACTATGTGACTCTGGACTATGTGACTCTGTGGCTATGTGACTATGTGACTATGTGACTCTGTGGCTATGTGACTCTGTGGCTATGTGACTCTGTGACTCTGTGACTATGTGACTATGTGGCTATGTGGCTATGTGACTATGTGACTGTGACTATGTGACTGTGACTATGTGACTATGTGACTATGTGACTCTGTGGCTATGTGACTATGTGACTCTGTGGCTATGTGGCTATGTGACTCTGTGACTCTGACTATGTGACTCTGTGGCTATGTGACTCTGTGACTCTGACTATGTGACTATGTGACTCTGTGACTATGTGACTCTGTGGCTATGTGGCTATGTGACTCTGGGACTCTGGGACTATGTGACTCTGTGGCTATGTGACTCTGTGACTCTGACTATGTGACTATGTGACTCTGTGACTCTGGGACTATGTGACTCTGTGGCTATGTGACTCTGTGACTCTGACTATGTGGCTATGTGACTCTGGGACTCTGGGACTATGTGACTGTGACTCTGTGACTCTGGGACTCTGACTATGGCTGGTTAGCTTCAACTAGCTGTTGAAGTCTTGATGTTTGCAGCATGTCACGTTTAGCCTGTTAGCATGCTAACGTGAGCGTGTTCGGTGGTCGGATGGTGTTATATATGTCATGCTAACGCTGTGTTCAGGTGAGCGTCGGGCTTTATCTGGTGCTCTGTTCTGGTCCTGCAGGTGGTTTCTACTCCCAGCTGGTAAAACCTGGTCTACGGGTGCTCAGTCTCAACACCATCCTCTACTACGGCCCCAATAAGGTCACAAAGAACATGACGGACCCTGCTGGGCAGTTCGAGTGGCTGGAGAAAACTCTGGAGAAAGCTGCTCAGAGTGTGGAGAAGGTACGGATGTCTAATAAGACCGCCGCTCAGCCTCGCTTGTCCAGCGGCCACCCGCCGTATTACAGCGATAAATCCCCCTATAGGCTATAGAACGAGAGGACGCCTCCAACTGCAAACAGTTATGACTCCATTTCATCATCCATGGAGGTTTCCTATTTGTCAAACTTTCCTCCACCCGAGAAAGGCGAATTAAAAATCGGTGACGTCATCACGATGTAAAGTCTACGGGCCGAGCGGGAGCTCCAGGGTGGGGCCAGCGGGCACATTCAGTGGGCCGCTTGACCCGGAGGTAAACTCTTTTTACTTCTGAAACTTTCTTTTCAGACATTTGTCAGACTTTTACGGACATTTCTTTTAAAAACTTTTTTCCAGCCTTTGAAAATGGACATGACCATTTTTCCTCTCCAACATTTAGTGTAAGTTTGGAGCGTTATTTAACCTCCTTCATGACCAGCTAGTCTGACATGGTTGGTACCGATGGATTCATCAGGTTTTATAGTGTCTGATGATACCAGGATCTTCACTCTAGCTTTAACACTGAGCCGCTACAACCTAAAACTCACACGATGCGTTGATGTGTAAACAGTAAAAGTGTTTTCTCGCCAGTAATCCTGTCACCGTTTCTTCTGTTTGCTGCTCTTGAAGAGCAGAGATTTAAATGTGTGTTTCTTCTCTCTCCTCCAGGTGTACATCATAGCTCACGTACCTGTGGGCTACCTGCCCTTCGCCAGAAACACCACTGCCGTTAGAGAGCACCACAACGAGCGGCTGGTTGCCATCTTCAGGCAGTACAGTGATGTCATCGCGGGACATTTCTATGGCCACACCCACCGTGACAGCGTCATGGTGCTGTTGGACAAACAAGGTGAAACAAAGATCTCCTAATATTGAAGTTGATTATTTGAAGTTGTTCCTGATTTCACCGCCATGAATCGGACTATATATGTATGAATGCATGTGTATATTTCTACACATTGATGCATATTGATTTGTTTTTATCACCTGGTTCTACCATGTTAGAACGGACCGGCAGACACATGATGGACTCTGTTGTGTTTCTGCAGGTAAACCGCTGAATTCTCTCTTCGTGTCACCGGCTGTCACACCGATCAAACATGTTCTGGAGCCGTACTCCAACAATCCGGCGTTCCGCACGTACCTGTACAACACCCAGGACTACACTGTGATGGTAAGAAGCTCTGCTGCGACGCAACCAGCTCACTGTAGCATCAACATATTCATATCAGGGCTGTCACAGTTAACGCCTTAATAATAACATCTTAACAATAACGCCTTAATAATAACGCCTTAATGATAACGCATTAATGATAACGCATTAATGATAACGCCTTAATGATAACGCATTAATAATAACGTCTTAACAATAACGCCTTAATAATAACGCCTTAATAACAATGCATTAATAACAATGCATTAATAACAACGCCTTAATAACAACGCATTAATAATAACGCCTTAATAATAACGCATTAATAATAACGCCTTAATAACAATGCATTAATAACAACGCCTTAATAACAACGCATTAATAATAACGCATTAATAATAACGCCTTAATAACAATGCATTAATAATAATGCCTTAATAATAACGCCTTAATAATAATGCATTAATAATAACGTCTTAATAATAACGCCTTAATAACAACGTCTTAATAATAACGCCTTAATAACAACGTCTTAATAATAATGCATTAATAATAACGCCTTAATAACAACGTCTTAATAATAATGCATTAATAATAACGCCTTAATAATAACGCCTTAATAATCACGCCTTAATAATAACGCCTTAATAATAATACATTAATAACAATGCATTAATAATAAGGCCTTAATAATAATGCATTAATAATAAGGCCTTAATAATAACGCCTTAATAATAATGCATTAATAATAACGCCTTAATAATAACGCCTTAATAATAATGCATTAATAATAACGCCTTAATAATAATGCATTAATAACAACGCATTAATAATAACGCCTTAATAATAATGCCTTAATAATAACGCCTTAATAATAACGCCTTAATAATAATGCATTAATAACAATGTCTTAATAATAACCCATTAATAACAATGTCTTAATAATAATGCATTAATAATAACGCCTTAATAACAACGCCTTAATAATAACGCCTTAATAATAATGCATTAATAACAATGTCTTAATAATAACCCATTAATAATAATGCATTAATAACAATGCATTAATAACAATGCATTAATAACAACGCCTTAATAACAACGCCTTAATAACAACGCATTAATAATAACGCCTTAATAATAATACCTTAATAATAACGCATTAATAATAACACATTAATAATAACGCATTAATAATAACGCCTTAATAACAATGCATTAATAACAACGCCTTAATAACAACGCATTAATAATAACGCGTTAATAATAACGCCTTAATAACAATGCATTAATAATAATGCCTTAATAATAACGCCTTAATAATAATGCATTAATAATAACGTCTTAATAATAATGCCTTAATAACAACGTCTTAATAATAACGCCTTAATAACAACGTCTTAATAATAATGCATTAATAATAACGCCTTAATAACAACGCCTTAATAATAACGCCTTAATAATAATGCATTAATAACAATGTCTTAATAATAACCCATTAATAATAATGCATTAATAACAATGCATTAATAACAATGCATTAATAACAACGCCTTAATAACAACGCCTTAATAACAACGCATTAATAATAACGCCTTAATAATAATACCTTAATAATAACGCATTAATAATAACACATTAATAATAACGCATTAATAATAACGCATTAATAATAACACATTAATAATAACGCCTTAATAATAACGCCTTAATAATAACGCATTAATAATAATGCCATAATAACGCGTTAATAACAATGCATTAATAATAACGCATTAATAATAACGCCTTAATAACAATGCATTAATAACAACGCCTTAATAACAACGCATTAATAATAACGCGTTAATAATAACGCCTTAATAACAATGCATTAATAATAATGCCTTAATAATAACGCCTTAATAATAATGCATTAATAATAACGTCTTAATAATAATGCCTTAATAACAACGTCTTAATAATAACGCCTTAATAACAACGTCTTAATAATAATGCATTAATAATAACGCCTTAATAACAACGTCTTAATAATAATGCATTAATAATAACGCCTTAATAATAACGCCTTAATAATCACGCCTTAATAATAACGCCTTAATAATAATGCATTAATAACAATGCATTAATAATAAGGCCTTAATAATAATGCATTAATAATAACGCCTTAATAATAACGCCTTAATAATGCATTAATAATAACGCCTTAATAATAACGCCTTAATAATAATGCATTAATAATAACGCCTTAATAATAATGCATTAATAACAACGCATTAATAATAACGCCTTAATAATAATGCCTTAATAATAACGCCTTAATAATAACGCCTTAATAATAATGCATTAATAACAATGTCTTAATAATAATGCATTAATAACAATGTCTTAATAATAATGCATTAATAACAATGTCTTAATAATAATGCATTAATAACAATGTCTTAATAATAACGCCTTAATAACAACGCCTTAATAACAACGCATTAATAATAACGCCTTAATAATAATGCCTTAATAATAACGCATTAATAATAACACATTAATAATAACGCATTAATAATAACGCCTTAATAACAATGCATTAATAACAACGCCTTAATAACAACGCATTAATAATAACGCCTTAATAATAATGCCTTAATAATAACGCATTAATAATAACACATTAATAATAACGCATTAATAATAACGCCTTAATAACAATGCATTAATAACAACGCCTTAATAACAACGCATTAATAATAACGCATTAATAATAACGCCTTAATAACAATGCATTAATAATAACGCCTTAATAATAACGCATTAATAATAATGCCATAATAACGCGTTAATAACAATGCATTAATAATAACGCATTAATAATAACGCCTTAATAACAATGCATTAATAACAACGCCTTAATAACAACGCATTAATAATAACGTCTTAATAATAACGCCTTAATAACAACGTCTTAATAATAATGCATTAATAATAACGCCTTAATAATCACGCCTTAATAATCACGCCTTAATAATAACGCCTTAATAATAATGCATTAATAATAACGCCTTAATAATAATGCATTAATAACAACGCATTAAAAATAACGCCTTAATAATAACGCCTTAATAATAACGTCTTAATAATAACGTCTTAATAATAATGCATTAATAATAACGCCTTAATAATAATGCATTAATAACAACGCATTAAAAATAACGCCTTAATAATAACGCCTTAATAATAACGTCTTAAAAATAACGCCTTAATAATAACGCCTTAATAATAACGCCTTAATAATAACGCCTTAATAATAATGCATTAATAATAACGCCTTAATAATAATGCATTAATAACAACGCATTAATAATAACGCCTTAATAATAATAATGCCTTAATAATAATGCATTAATAATAACGCCTTAATAATAACGCCTTAATAATAATGCATTAATAACAATGTCTTAATAATAACCCATTAATAATAATGCATTAATAACAATGTCTTAATAATAATGCATTAATAATAACGCCTTAATAACAACGCCTTAATAATAACGCCTTAATAATAATGCATTAATAACAATGTCTTAATAATAACGCCTTAATAATAATGCATTAATAACAATGCATTAATAACAATGTCTTAATAATAATGCATTAATAATAACGCCTTAATAACAACGCCTTAATAACAATGCATTAATAACAATGTCTTAATAATAACGCATTAATAATAATGCATTAATAATAACGCCTTAATAATAATGCATTAATAACAACGCATTAATAATAATAATGCCTTAATAATAATGCATTAATAATAACGCCTTAATAATAACGCCTTAATAATAACGCCTTAATAATAATGCATTAATAACAATGTCT
>NC_133812.1:30111427-30116621 GCF_043250625.1 Sebastes fasciatus
AAAGTTATTCAAAGCTTTTCAATCAAACTTCATTCAAATTACAGGAACCTTTAACTCTGCTGTCCCGGTACGCTGTGATTATATATACTGTCAGATATTCATAACCATCATGTTTCTACTGCTGACAAATAATACAACAGCAGTGCTGTAAAGTAACTAAGTACATTTACTCAAGTACTATACTTCAGTACAATATGAGGCACTAAAAGGCAACGTTGTTTCCTTCTTTAAACCACAACGCCGTCCTCAGCTCCCCCACGCCAACCTGCATGTCCAAAGACATGTTTACCCCGGGTTCTCAGGTGTCCTACCACAGTCCAAAGACATGCAGGTTAGTGTGGGTTTACTCAGGTTCTCCGGTTTCCTCCCACAGTCAAAAGACATGCAGGTTAGTGTGGGTTTACTCAGGTTCTCCGGTTTCCTCCCACAGTCAAAAGACATGCAGGTTAGTGTGGGTTTACTCAGGTTCTCCGGTTTCCTCCCACAGTCTAAAGACATATAGGTTAGTGTGGGTTTACTCCGGTTCTCAGGTGTCCTACCACAGTCTAAAGACATGCAGGTTAGCGTGGGTTTACTCAGGTTCTCCGGTTTCCTCCCACAGTCTAAAGACATGCAGGTTAGTGTGGGTTTACTCCGGTTCTCAGGTTTCCTCCCACAGTCTAAAGACATGCAGGTTAGTGTGGGTTTACTCCGGTTCTCAGGTTTCCTCCCACAGTCTAAAGACATGCAGGTTAGTGTGGGTTTACTCCGGTTCTCCGGTTTCGGAATCTTTCCTGTAACTAGTTTGCTGCGTTAACTCTACATGTTACAGGTCAGAACAGCCAAACATAACACAATGCTCCTTTCATAACTCCGGCGTCCCGTGTGATATTCTCTCACACAGAGAGGTGGGGGTGGGGGGGGTCTCACACCGTCTATAATGGAGAGACAGACAGAGGCGGGGGGGTCGGGGGTTGGGGGTCGGGGGTCTCTTTAGTCTCATGCTTCAGTAGTAATTTGTCAGCAGCATGAATGGACTCCTTCATCACTGAGTGGAGACACAACCAGCAGCTATAGAACTGTAGTGGGGGTCCAGTCTCTCTGGTGGGGGTCCAGTCACTCTGGTGGGGGTCCAGTCTCTCTGGTGGGGGTCCAGTTTGCTCTCAGCCTCTTGTAGCCCACGTCGCTCCTCTTTATGGGCCCACCATAGGCCGTTCCCCAACAGCCAATCAGACTCCTCAGAGCCCATGACCTCACTCTCTGATGGTGGCGGTGTCCAGTTGGACCAGCGTCCACCCAAAGCAATGCTCTTTTTGAGTGCAGGACGAGCAGGACAAAGAGAAGACAAGTGTGATTCTGGAAATAAAAAAGTTCACTTTAGGAACTAAAAACTAAACTCCAAATTAAACACATTCTCTAACTTAGTCGACGTTGTTCAGAATAATAAACGGTCGTATCCACGCTGACCCTCCGATGTTTTCTACTTTCTGAGGTTTGTTTCGGTTGACGGATACGAACGGATACGACATCGTGTTACTAACGGTGCCTTCAGACGGGGTCGTGTTTACCGTGTTTACGAGTTGTAAAAAAAGTTTCTGATATTTCCGAGTTCACAACCTGTGGCGTGTTTTTCACGTTGTCAGAAATGGCGGAAGTTATGGAAGTTAATTTTTCGGAGCATAATGAGTTAATATATTATGATTTTAGCCGTATACAGTATTTCTTCGTAATTGTATAATATGTCTGAGGAAAATGTTGATATTCCCAACGACCTCATCCTTCTCCTCTGTCATTATGTCCTTACATTTACTACATCATGTTACCCTGCTTGCTGGCTTGTTAGCCTCTGTGGCTTCTAGACGCCGACAGTAACGTTAATATTGCCGTTGCTTAGCAGCGGTGTTCTTCACGACTTGAACTCCAAACATGTCTTGTTCACGACTTCCCGTGATGTAAACACAAGCTCACCAGTTTCATTTGAAGGCACCATCAGACTACCACAATAAAAGCGAAGCTTCCGTCTACCTCCTCAGAGACTCAGAAGAAGCAGATAAATCCATTCTGGCATTAAAACATCGATAAAATACACACGAGATACACACACCCCTACTGTCCACATGTCGAGGTGTCCTTGAGCAAGACACCTGATGCACCATCAGTCTGTTAGTGTGTGCGTTACTTATTTACTGTTTATTTACTTACTTATTTATTTACTTATTTACTTACTTGCGTGCGTGCGTGCGTGCGTGCGTGCGTGCGTGCGTGCGTGCGTGCGTGCGTGCGTGCGTGCGTGCGTGCGTGCGTGCGTGCGTGCGTGCTGGACGGAGGCCAGCCCTCGACATCCTGGCCGCCCGGTCGAGTCTCCACCTCCAATTAAAATCTCACCCAGAAACGTGGAGTTGGTTCTGTTCCCACTGGAGTGAATCTATTGTACCAGAACACAAAGCTCTGATTATCGTGGTGATGAAGTTATGAAGTTATGAATGAGCACATTGAAAAAAGAAAGAAAGAAAACGTGTCTCATTACGGGCTACTAGAGCGTTATGGGATTCGTCTCTGCGAGTGTGAGGAAACAACAACGGAGTAGTTTCACATTTAGTTCAGTGGGGCTGATAATTATAATAATAATAATCATAATAATAATAATAACTGTATTTCTATAGCACCTTTCAAAACAAGGTTTCAAAGTGCTTTCCAATAAAAGCATGATAGAAATAATGAACACCCAGAACTTCAAACCTAAACAAAGTAAAACCCTATAAATAGTTCAACAGTTAAGAAACAGCCAGAATATCAAAGTGAGTCTGAAGAAGAGATTTAAAGGAAGATACTGAGATCCTCAGGTAGGGAGTTCCACAGCGGAGGGGTCCGGACGGCAGAAGCCCGGTCGCTCACCGCTGTTGACCGGTTTGGATTCTGGACCTGTTAGTAGGACATCGATCCGGCTCACAGGGAGTCAGCAGATCATGGATATAGGCAGGAGCCAGACCATCAAGGCTTTAAAAACAAGCAGCACAACGTTCAAATCAACTGTTAAAGTCACAGGTAACCAGTGGAGGGCAGCGAGGACCGGTGTGACGGTGTGACGGTGTGACGGTGTGACGGTCTGACGGTGTGACGGTGTGACGGTGTCAAGGTGTGACGGTGCGACGGTGCAACGGTGTCAAGGTGTGATGGTGAGACGGTGAGACGGAGAGACGGAGTGATTGTGTGACGGTGTGATTGTGTGACGGTGCGACGGTGCGACGGTGCGACGGTGTGACGGTGTGACGGTGTGATGTGGTCACTCCTCTCAGTACCAGTTTAAAGCCTGGCAGCGTTCTGGATTAACTGTAGTCTGGATGTTCCGCCTGCTGATAGCAGAATAAAGTGCGTTGCAATAGATAATAGATAGAAAGTAGACTGAATCTGTTGTTGATGAGATAGAAGAGCAGGATGAGCTGTTCTATCCTTTAATATCTAGACAGGATCATATTCAGCAGAGATATCTGCAGCGTCACGTTGACTAGTCACAACTCAGATTCTAGATATCTGTAATTACATTTAGATTATACGATTCAAACTACTTATGAATGGTTGTAGATTTCTCTAACTGAGGTAGAGGGGCGTGGCCTGTGGACCAGGCTCTTTGATCACTATGGGGGGGGAGGGTTACAACCTCTTTATTCCACCTGATCAGCACCGTACTGACCTCGTGGTCCGAACCCCCCCCCCAGCCCAGTGGAGAGACCTCTGAGTCTGGGGCTCCGTGGAGGTGCAGGGTTCTTCTTCTTCTTCTTCTTCTTCTTCTTCTTCTTCTTCTTCTTCATGTTGAGGGTGATAAAATGTGTTAAAGCAACACTGTCAACAGAAAACATAACTGGAGTTTGAAGACAACCAGTTGAATGTAATGATCTGATAGGCGGCTGCATTAATAGAGTGAATGTTTACTAGATATACTGAGTGTGTCTTCAGGGTGAAATCCCACCAGGTTTTATTAGCTGGTTTCTTATTAACTACATCTTTGCTGCCATCTGCTGTTCCTCCACTAGCGGTGCCTTTCTAGGAGGATGTGACTCCAAAACAGGAATGTTTCAAACAGCAATTATTAAAAGACATATTCCATATTTAATTCACATTGATTTAAAAACTCTTGAATCAGTTTATAATAAAGCACGACGTGGCCGTGCACCAGACTACTCCGCTTCTTCTCTTCTAGTTGTTAAAACATCTGGTGGCGCTGCTTTCAGCAGCTGGAACGACCTTCAGAGGAGCTGGAAATATGAATATCATTAAACATAAACTAAAACCCATCTATTTAGTCTGGCTTTTATGTAGTGTTTTATATTTTTATAATTGTATTGTTTATACTTATGTTATTCATCATCATCAGCATAGTGTTTATTGTACTCTATTTTATTTAATCAACATATTATTGCTGATCATTTTTATCTCTTATTTTATTTTATGTATTAAAATTGTATTATTTTAATTCAATCTGCTTATTTTGTGTAGTTTCATAATTTTCATTTATTTATTTTTATTTTTACTTTATAATATCTACATTATAATATCTACATTATAACATCTACATTATAATATCTACATTATATCTATATAGTAATATCTACATTATAACATCTACATTATAATATCTACATTATATCTATATAGTAATATCTACATTATAATATCTACATTATATCTACATTATATCTATACAGTAATATCTACATTATAATATCTACATTATATCTACATTATATCTATATAGTAATATCTACATTATATCTACATTATATCTATACAGTAATATCTACATTATAATATCTACATTATATCTACATTATATCTATACAGTAATATCTACATTATAATATCTACATTATATCTATATAGTAATATCTACATTATAATATCTACATTATATCTATACAGTAATATCTACATTAGGAAGAGGAGGAGGAGGAGGAGGAAGAGGAGGAGGAGGAGGAGGAAGAGGAGGAGGAGGAGGAGGAGGAGGAAGAGGAGGAGGAAGAAGAGGAGATACAATAGAGATTAATTCAGCATGTTTAAGTTCAGCTGTCTGGTCGCCACTGAGCAGGTGACACCCCCACCCTCCTCCCTCCCTCCATCCATCCCTCCCCCCCTCCCTCCCTCTCTCCCTCCCTCCCTCCCTCCCTCTCTCCCTCTCTCCCTCCTTCCCTCTTTCCCTCCCTCCCTCTCTCCCTCCTTC
>NC_133812.1:30116821-30131821 GCF_043250625.1 Sebastes fasciatus
CTCCTTCCTTCCCTCCCTCTCTCCCTCCTTCCCTCCCTCCCTCTCTCCTTCCTTCCCTCCTTCCTTCCCTCCCTCTCTCCCTCCTTCCCTCCCTCCCTCTCTCCTTCCTTCCCTCCTTCCCTCCCTCCCTCTCTCCTTCCTTCCCTCCCTCCCTCTCCTTCCTTCCCTCCCTCCCTCTCTCCTTCCTTCCCTCCTTCCCTCCCTCCCTCTCTCCTTCCTTCCCTCCCTCCCTCTCTCCTTCCTTCCCTCCTTCCCTCCCTCCCTCTCTCCTTCCTTCCCTCCCTCCCTCATCCCTCCATCAATCTAAAATTGTCAAAAAAATGTCCGAAAGAAAGTTTTGGTTCAAAAGGAATGTGGAAGGAAAAGGGTGAAACTGAGGCTCCTAATTTAGCCTCAGGCCTCCATCCTTCATCCATCCCCATCTCCATTTTATCCTCCATCCCTCCTCCATCCTCTACCCTCCATCCTTCATCCTCCATCCCTCCATCCCTCCTCCAACCTCCGTCCATCATCCTCCATCCCTCCATCCCTCCTCCACCCTCCATCCTCCATCCCTCCATCCCTCCTCCACTCTCCATCCTTCATCCACCCTCCGGCCTTCATCCTCCATCCCTCCTCCACTCTCCATCCTTCATCCACCCTCCATCCTCCATCCCTCCTCCACCCTCCATCCCTCCATCCCTCCTCCACCCTCCATCCTCCATCCCTCCATCCCTCCTCCACTCTCCATCCCTCCTCCACCCTCCATCCTCCATCCCTCCATCCCTCCTCCACTCTCCATCCTTCATCCACCCTCCATCCTCCATCCCTCCATCCCTCCTCCACTCTCCATCCCTCCTCCACCCTCCATCCCTCCATCCCTCCTCCACTCTCCATCCTTCATCCACCCTCCGGCCTTCATCCTCCATCCCTCCTCCATCCTCCACCCTCCAGCCTTCATCCTTCATCCTCCATCCCTCCTCTATCCTTCATCCTTCACCCCTCCTCCACCCTTCATCCCTCCTCCCTCCTTCATCCTCCATCCCTCCACCCATTACAGTTATTCTCCACCCCCCCACCGGAGCTCATCTCTCTTGTTGTCAGTCAGTCTGCCAGCGAACAGACGGCATCAGCATCAGCATCATCATCAGCGGGAGGAAGAGGAGGAGACACGGTAATCCCCCCCACCCAGCCCCTCTACAAAAACACAGAACCTGGCGCCCACCTGGTGCTGCTGGACCCAAACCTGAACCTGGAGCTGAACCTGAACCTAGACCTGAACCTGGACCTGAACCAGAACCTGGTGCTGAAGCTGAAGCTCCGTTTCACATCTGAATCCCGGCGGATTGTGGAGACGAGCTGCTTCCATTACCGGACACGGAGACTGAGCGGCTCCACCGGCAGCATCAGCACCAGGAGGGAGACGCTGTGAGGCGGATCATGGTGCTGATACAGGTGGAGCTGGTGGAGCTGGTGGTGTAGCTGGTGGTGCTGGTGGTGATACAGCAGGTGCTGCAGGTCGTGCTGCCGCATCGCTTCGCCGCTCCGCCGCTCCGCCGCCGGGGCGCCGGTGATGCTGTCGTCGTCATCGTGTCCCAGACAGAGACAGACAGAGAGAGAGAGATGGAGAGGAGAGGCTCTGTCATGGAGGATCAGCAGGTTGGACGGAGCGCCTGAAGCCGGAGCAGCTCGGTTCGGTTCGGTTCGGTTCGACACGCTGGAGAGAAACAGAATAAAGTTCGACTGGAATAGAAATGTTTGTGTTTGTGTGCGTGAAGGTGCGCGGCCCGCATGTTGCTGATGCATCACAGCAGCATCTCTCTGTAGGTCAGGCTGGATTACAGAGCAGCAGGCCTCCATCTGAAGACAGCTTCTGATCCGGAACCACACAGAGTCCCAGAGTGCACCCTGTTGCTGCTGGAGGAAACTACTGATCCTGTTGTTTCACTGGACCACAACATGACTCACCTCCAGGCCGGCCTCTCTCCGGAGACCCTGGAGAAGGCCAAGGTGGAGCTGAAAGAGAACCCGGACACTTTACACCAGGACATCCAGGAGGTCCGGGACATGATCATCACCCGGCCGGACATCGGGTTCCTCAGGACGGACGACGCCTTCATCCTCCGGTTCCTCCGGGCCAGGAAGTTCAACCACTTCGAGGCGTTCCGGCTGCTGGCCCAGTACTTTGAGTACCGACAGCAGAACCTGGACATGTTCAAGAACCTGAAAGCCACGGACCCGGGCATCAAGCAGGCCCTGAAGGACGGGTTCCCCGGCGTGCTCTCCAACATGGACCGATACGGCAGGAAGATCCTGGTCCTGTTCGCAGCCAACTGGGACCAGAGCAGGTAATAAAGTTCTCTGATGATCTGAGGAGACTTAAAACAGTTACATGGGGTCTGGTTGAGTCTGGTTGATGGGGTCTGGTTGATGGAGTCTGGTTGATGGAGTCTGGTTGAGTCTGGTTGATGGAGTCTGGAGGGTGGAGTCTGGTTGATGGAGTCTGGTTGATGGAGTCTGGTTGGTGGAGTCTGGTTGAGTCTGGTTGATGGAGTCTGGAGGGTGGAGTCTGGTTGATGGAGTCTGGTTGATGGAGTCTGGTTGGTGGAGTCTGGTTGAGTCTGGTTGATGGAGTCTGGAGGGTGGAGTCTGGTTGATGGAGTCTGGTTGAGTCTGGTTGATGGAGTCTGGTTGAGTCTGGTTGATGGAGTCTGGTTGATGGAGTCTGGTTGAGTCTGGTTGATGGAGTCTGGTTGAGTCTGGTTGATGGAGTCTGGTTGATGGAGTCTGGTTGAGTCTGGTTGATGGAGTCTGGAGGGTGGAGTCTGGTTGATGGAGTCTGGTTGAGTCTGGTTGATGGAGTCTGGTTGAGTCTGGTTGATGGAGTCTGGTTGAGTCTGGTTGATGGAGTCTGGTTGAGTCTGGTTGATGGAGTCTGGTTGATGGAGTCTGGTTGAGTCTGGTTAATGGAGTCTGGTTGATGGAGTCTGGAGGGTGGAGTCTGGTTGATGGAGTCTGGTTGAGTCTGGTTGATGGAGTCTGGTTGAGTCTGGTTGATGGAGTCTGGTTGAGTCTGGTTGATGGAGTCTGGTTGAGTCTGGTTGATGGAGTCTGGTTGAGTCTGGTTAATGGAGTCTGGTTGATGGAGTCTGGTTGATGGAGTCTGGTTGAGTCTGGTTGATGGAGTCTGGTTGAGTCTGGTTGATGGAGTCTGGTTGAGTCTGGTTAATGGAGTCTGGTTGATGGAGTCTGGTTGAGTCTGGTTGATGGAGTCTGGTTGAGTCTGGTTGATGGAGTCTGGTTGAGTCTGGTTAATGGAGTCTGGTTGATGGAGTCTGGTTGATGGAGTATGAGCGGTAATCTGCTGCTGTAGCAGCCTCCGCTGATCTGGGTTCAGTTTGTCCAGCAGAGTCTGGAGCAGCCCGGCTGCAGGGAGACATCAGTGAGGTCCAGCAGGGATCGGGTCTGGCTCTCAGTCCAGTTCATCCCAAAGCTGTTGGATGGAGGTTCCGGTCAGGGCTCTGTGGAGGACAGTCACACCAGACTGGGAAAAGTCAAGTCACTTTGATTTATATAAAACCCAGAATCACAAATCACTAAATCTGCCTCAGTGGGATCAGAACCCAACAACACAACACCGTTTATCTTTAATAGTTCATCAGATACAGAACATCTGATGAAAAATACCCGATACAGGAGAGATAAAGGACCGCTGTGAGGATGGAGTAACTGATGAGGGAGGTGGGAACAGGTGAGCAGCAGGTCAGGAACCACTCAGAGAGAGGTCGCTTCCTCGCCTCATCCAGCTCCGCAGGGCGTGTTGAGGTTCATAATCACACCTGGTAGACAGGTAAGGAACAGCAGCTGATAGTCTGAAGAGGAGGGATGAAGGAACAAACTTGTGGACGTTGTTATTGGACTTTAATAGTTGTATTAATGTGAACCATCATCCACAGACATGCATTTATATATTTGTGTTGTGTAAAGTCACTAAATTACAGACGATCTGTAGATACACAGAACTCAGTCTGTAAACTCCGATGTTAACTCCACATCAAAGGGTTTAAGGTTTACAAGTAAAGTGATCTGTAGCAGGTCTGTAGGAAGACTCCGTACGTATGAGGTCATTCACTAGTTTACTACCACAAGGTGGCGTCTGCGTCTGCGTCTGCGTCTGCGTCTGCGTCTGCGTCTGCGTCTGCGTCTGCGTCTGCGTGGAGCGCGTCCTCCAAACCGACATTATAAACACAGCTACTATGCGTCCGTGTACGCTCCCGTTTGGGAGTATGATGATCCTCTGATGCTCCGCCGCGGCAGGACACGAGGGACCGCCTCTCTTCTCAGCGTTGGATGCTTGAGTGTTGAGAAATACATTAATAAATGAATAAATGCATTTAAAATAAATATAAAATAAATGCAAAAATAAATAAATGTATTTAAAAATAAATCTAAAATAAATGCAAAAATATATAAATAAATAAATGCATTTAAAATAAATATAAAAATGAATGCAAAAATAAATACGTAAATAAATAAATGCATTTCAAAATAAGTACATTAATAAATAAATGCAAAAGTAAATAAATACATTTAAAAATTAATAAAAATAAATACAAGTGAAAATTAAACAGAAGAGTAAACAAAGAAAGGAATTAATACAAGGCTAAATACGTCAATAAAGAAGCAAATTAAAACAGAAATATCAATTTCTGTCACATTTGATCAATTAGTTAATGCTACATTTATTTTTAATATTATTTTTGTTGCATTTAATGACACATTTATTCATCTATTGAGTCATTTAGTTATTTATTTTGTCAGGTTCCGATATATCAATCACTCACTCTGTGTGACCTTGACTTCTTGAAGAAAACATAGTTTATCTCTCAGGCCTCCGACGGTGAACGGACAATCATAAAATCTCTCCACTGCTCTGTCAGATCTCCTGATCTCCTGATCTCAGATCTCCTGTCTTCCTCTCTGTCTGATCTCAGATCTCCTGCTCTCCTGTCCTCCTCAGGTACACCTTCGTGGACATCCTGAGAGCGATCCTGCTGTCGTTGGAGTCCATGATCGAAGATCCGGAGCTGCAGGTCAACGGCTTCATCCTCATCATCGACTGGAGCAACTTCACCTTCAAACAGGCGTCCAAGCTGACTCCCAGCATGCTGAGGCTGGCCATCGAGGGGCTGCAGGTAACACGCTCTGCTCTGGCTGGTTAGTGATGGGTTAGTGGTTGGTTAGCAGGCGTCCAAACTGACTCCCAGCATGTTCCGCTGTTCAGACTCAGACTCCAACACAAACTCCAGTGAAGCACCAAAACCTCTTGGTTGTATCTAGTGAAGCTGTTAAACAGTGTTGGCCGCGGTCGGAGGACGCGGAGGAGACCATAGCTTTGGTCTCCATGACCGGAGTCTCTGCTCCTCTGCTCCTCTTCCTGCCTTCACTCACACACCGCGCTCCTTCTCTCTCTCTCTCTCCACCTCTCACGTGCATGCTGCTCACTCCACACTGCAGAAGAGTTAGTTTAGCTCTGAGAATATCTAGTGAATGTTCAGTGGACGTTTGTGCAGAAATAACTGCTGCAGCTCCTCCAGACCAACAGAGGTTTCCCGTGTCTTGTGAAGTGACGGGGCTCCGCAGAGAGAAACGTTATCGTCTCCCCCGTTCCCTCCGGCCGCGGTCGGGAGGCTGAGGCGGGAAAAGCCAACACTAGGATCAGCATTGATTCATGGAGAGACCTTGGTCTGGTCAGCTAACATTACTGCCAAGCAGCTGGAATATAGAGTGATATGGTGCTTTTAGCTGACGTGTGTCTCCTCACTGTGTTGAGAGATGCTCCTTCATATCTATGTAGAGCGAGCACAAGCGCCAGCAACAGGACGCTGACTTTAGTTGACTTAACGGACACAGGTGAAGCTGTTAACAACACATTTAGGATTCTAACTAACAGCCCCTTTAAAGTCTATTTTTCATGTTCTGACGTTGGCAGAGCACACCTCCATCACCCCCATCACCTCCATCACCTCCATCACCTCCATCATCTCCATCCCCTCCATCCCCTCCATCACCCCCATCACCTCCATCACCTCCATCACCCCCATCACCTCCATCACCTCCATCATCTCCATCCCCTCCATCCTCTCCATCCCCTCCATCACCTCCATCCCCTCCATCATCTCCATCACCTCCATCCCCTCCATCCCCTCCATCCCCTCCATCCCCTCCATCACCTCCATCCCCTCCATCACCCCCATCACCTCCATCACCTCCATCCCCTCCATCCCCTCCATCCCCTCCATCACCTCCATCCCCTCCATCCCCTCCATCATCTCCATCCCCTCCATCACCTCCATCCCCTCCATCACCTCCATCCCCTCCATCACCTCCATCCCCTCCATCACCTCCATCCCCTCCATCATCTCCATCCCCTCCATCCCCTCCATCCCCTCCATCATCAGACTGTAGAACAGGTGGAGCACGGTGTTGAAGCTTGCTTTAAGCTTCATAATGACGTTTGGTTTTTACTCCACGCTGCCGGCCGGCTGCTGTTTCTTTAGGGCTCGTTTGGCAGCTGATGATGTGATGAAGGAGATATTTACTGGTTGTCCGTTTGGTTTCTTCCTCTAATGAGAGTCCAGTTCTCGTCATGTGGCAGATAGAGAACAGAGAAGTGACTCTAACAGTACTACTAATACTACTAATACTACTAATACTACTACTACTGGATTAGTATCTGTGTGTTCTTCATGGCGTTAGTCCTCTCAGTCGTCAGGACAACCTTTAACGCCATTATTGAAATGAGTGATGGTTGGTGTCCACCGGGGTGTTTTTTTTGGCGAGGGGACGCGTGTCTTCTCAGCGTTGGACGCTTGAAGGGACTCGGCTCCTGATTGGACGAACTCTTTCCCTCCGTCGGATGCTGCTCTCAGCTTTCAAACCAAAGTTCTACCCTCTTCCTGTTCTGGTTGCACAATCGGTGACGCTCTTCCTTTTGTGCCATAAACGGAGCCGTCATTTTGCCGGTAGATCGTAGCCGGTTGCAGAAAGGATTCCATCGTAGGGCTGCACAATCTATCTAAATGTAATCCCAATATGGTCGACTGCAGGAGCTGCAACAACTCTTAAAGGATTGAATGTAGTGGTGCAGCAGAGACACTTCATATTAAGGAGACATCTCTGTTTGGTACAGATCCCCACTAACACACCATAATCATTTTAATGTTTAATATATGAATAATGATGTCAAACTGATCGTTCCCTCTAATACCGCTGTAGGGGTTCTACTTTGGTAGGTTTTGGTTATTAGCAAATTAATTAATAAATAATAATAGAATTATTAATATTAATAAAGATTATCAATAAACATTAATAATAAACAGGGCACCACCCTGGAATCAGGGACCAATGACCAAAACGTTAATATAGTCTCATTATATATGCTAAACTATCAATTTGGAACGTTGATTAATAATTAAATTAATAACTATAACCAAAATAGATAGTAAAGGTTGAAGGATATCGGAGTTCTTGACATAGCAGAGGTTGGCATTATTCACTCTTGTGCAACATTAAAGAGACCAGCATGTATATTCCACAAACATTTATTTACAAGATAATAAAGGTTCAAAACACAATATTAATCTAACTAAATAACTAAACTAAACAAACCAAACACAGTGTGTGTGTGTGTGTGTGTGTGTGTGTGTGTGTGTGTGTGTGTGTGTGTATGTGTGTGTGAGAGAGAGAGAGAGGGGGGGGGAAACAAGATGGGTTCTTGTCTCAAAATGTCTGTATGGCCTACAAACAAAATGGCGAGCACTGTAAAACTACAAAGATGGCTGAATCAAAGATGGCGGAATCAAAGATGGCCATCAGCATGTCACCACATGACCTCTTTGTTCTTCTGAGAAGAAGGACAGAGAGGGGGGTGATGTGGGGTTAAGATTATCTGAAGCTGTATGTTTATGTTTAACTAATTCACAGTTTCTGTATGTGATCTTTATGTGTGTTAGATCTGCAGTGGGTTAGAAAAGATGGTTAGTTGCATGCAAGACCTTGTCTATGTGAAGCATAAACTAAACACATCAGATGTGGCGAAGCCAGTTACCCAGATATCAAATACAGATAAATCACCACAGTCAAACTCAATGAATAACATTAAACCAAATCAATACAAGTACTTTCTAGAAATCAAAGTTGAACAGTCTTGCTCAGCCCTGTGCGATTGCTAATGCTAAGGCCCAGTACGTTACCAATCCATGGAAGAAAAGGGTTTGTGATTCCATGTGTTG
Organism: Sebastes fasciatus; assembly: GCF_043250625.1. Lineage (NCBI taxonomy): Eukaryota > Metazoa > Chordata > Actinopteri > Perciformes > Sebastidae > Sebastes > Sebastes fasciatus. The sequence continues at coordinate 30,125,095 of NC_133812.1, forward strand.
AAGTTGTGGTTCCAAGTCAAAGAGGTCGTCTTTGCTGTTAGTTTGGTGCTAACTTCTTTGCTTGATAGCTTGAAGTTAGCTGGTGGAAAGGGCAGAGCACTCGCGTCGTCTGCCGTTTGGTTCCTTGGTTGCAATGGCTGTTTCCTAACAGGCCATTGATCAGAACCAGAACTGTTTTGCAAGTTCTGGACTTGAGAGCCGTTCACCTCAACCAGGTCAGCCTGGGTTGAGGAGATGAAGAGCAGAGAGAGCGCAGCAGCTCACCTCTCACACGTCAGGAGAGATGAGCAGATGAGAAGAAAGAGTCGAAAGAGAAGGAACAAAGGACATTCCTCTGGTTTTGTTCTGTGTGATTTTCACACCTCTGGGTGAAATGTTACTGTAGCCAATGAGGACTGAGCTGAGTCCTGTGGTCAAGGAGAGCATACCTCCAGGATTCTGGGAGACAGTTCACTGTGTCTGCCACCAGAAATGGCAGGTCCCTACACCGCAAATCATATCGCATATCAGACGGAACAATCAGGTTATTTCATAGTGAAAGTGAAACCAAGCTAAACAACATTCAACATTGACTTCATAATGGAGAGTTAAAGCAACGCGTTTAGAACTTTAATCACAAATATTATATATATATATTAATATTTGTATTATAGATTGAACATGCATCCAACCTGTTTATGATTAAGAAGAAGGTTTAACAGCTGGATATAGATAATAAATCACAATAACAGAACCAGATGTTAATCAGTTTGAGCTGAATAAACCTTCTTCTATACAGTAATGTAAATAGATATCATATTTCTATATTTCTATAGTTCCACCGTCTGTAAACAGGTTTCTGCAGTGTCAGCTCAGCGTGGAGGTGAAACTATGAGTTCATATAGGAGACGTTTGTGACGTCTCTCCAGACACAGATCACAGCCTGAATTATTGATGCAGGCTGTTCGCTGAGTCATTCCCAGCTGAGCAGCCGCTCACACAAACAGCTGCTCATCATCGGCTGTAAAAAACACTATAAGCTCATTTCATTTACCTTTATTGACAAATTAAATAAACTTTACACGTTGAAAATCGTCAACTTATTTTCCTCTGGATGGGAAAACACATTTAAAGGTTGTAATGATATTTATTTTCCTTATTATTATTAATAATAATAATAATAATAATGATGATGATGATAATAATGATGATAATAATAACAATAATGACAATAATAATAATGAGAATAATAATAATAATGAGAATAATAATAATAATGAGAATAATAATTATTATAACTAAATTATTGAAAAGAGCATGATTATATTGTAGACTTTATTAAATGAAAGCAGCCCTCAGTTATTTGACTAGTTAAACCAGGTCATGTGATCTACTGCTTCAGAACAATCTGACTGACAGAAGATTAAAGATGAATATTTAGTAAACCAGGAGTTCACATTAGAGACACGACCGCTGACTATTCCTGTAACAATCTGGCCCCAATTCAGCACCGACGCCATACGTTTCAAATATTACATATTTTTGTCTTGCATAGTTTTATGAAGATTGATCTTTAATTAAGCCATTAAATCATCTTTGTCACAGTATAAATATATAAATATATATATATACACATATATATTTGTGATTTTTTAGTGTGACAATCATCTCACACTTCTCATCAGCTGAAACGAAAGATTGAAACGGTGACAAATCGAGGCATTTTACCTTGAAATAAGTTTAATAATGAAATAGAGCTTGAGAATATTATTTATCCTGGATGAGGGAAAACCAGACTTTAACATCCTGAAATAAGATTATATGACATTCTTGAATTGCCCTTTTTATCAATCTAAGAAGTCAAAATCATTTTTAGTTTCTGTTGATCTTCCAGTTCTGCCTTTAATGAGTCATCTGCTCTCCTTCCTTTTGTCTCCTCGTCCTCCGTGTTAACGCTGGATTCAGATTTACTCTTCGTCATGGCAACCCTGACACCGTTGGTTTACAGCAAATACAGAAAGCATGTAGGCCACGAGCCTCGGGATCCAAATCTGTAGCACAGGATGCTGCACGGATCTAGTCTGGAGCCCCGCTGGCTGTTCTACAGCCACTACTGCACTACGGATAGCTGTTGGCTGTTGGTTCTTCCTGTAGGATCAGTTCACTGAATAACAGACAGAGAGAGAGGGCAGGATATTAAAGCTCGAACCAGGGACGTTGTGGTTCACAGGTTAAACTATAGTTAAACTCAGTAGTGCATGAGACAGGTAATCTGAAACATCATGTCCCTCTGTGTCCTCGGTGTCCTCCGGTGTCCTCCGGTGCTCCTAACGGCATCTGCAAGATTTCACAGACCGGAGAAGAACAACCAATCGGAGCTGATCTGGAGTCTGCCATCTCTAAGCAGCTGTCAATCACTCTGAACTCTGATGAAAGCTGACGTAGTCCCACGTGTCATAACGTTACCACCATACCATAACGTTACCTCCATACCATAACGTTACCACCATACCATAACGTTACCTCCATACCATAACGTTACCGCCATACCATAACGTTACCTCCATACCATAACGTTACCTCCATACCATAACGTTACCTCCATACCATAACGTTACCACCATACCATAACGTTACCTCCATACCATAACGTTACCACCATACCATAACGTTACCTCCATACCATAACGTTACCACCATACCATAACGTTACCTCCATACATAACGTTACCGCCATACCATAACTTTACCTCCATACCATAACGTTACTGCCATACCATAACGTTACCTCCATACCATAACGTTACCACCATACCATAACGTTACCTCCATACATAACGTTACCTCCATACCATAACGTTACCTCTATACCATAACGTTACCTCCATACCATAACGTTACCTCCATACCATAACGTTACCACCATACCATAACGTTACCTCCATACCATAACGTTACCTCCATACCATAACGTTACCATCATACCATAACGTTACCGCCATACCATAACGTTACCTCCATACCATAACGTTACCACCATACCATAACGTTACCTCCATACCATAACGTTACCTCCATACCATAACGTTACCACCATACCATAACGTTACCTCCATACCATAACGTTACCACCATACCATAACGTTACCTCCATACCATAACGTTACCTCCATACATAACGTTACCACCATACCATAACGTTACCTCCATACATAACGTTACCGCCATACCATAACGTTACCGCCGTACCATAACGTTACCGCCATACCATAACGTTACCACCATACCATAACGTTACCACCATACCATAACGTTACCTCCATACCATAACGTTACCTCCATACCATAACTTTACCTTCATACCATAACGTTACTGCCATACCATAACGTTACCTCCATACATAACGTTACCACCATACCATAACGTTACCTCCATACCATAACGTTACCTCCATACCATAACGTTACCTCCATACCATAACGTTACCACCATACCATAACGTTACCTCCATACCATAACGTTACCACCATACCATAACGTTACCGTCATACCATAACGTTACCGCCATACCATGACGTTACCACCATACCATAACGTTACCTCCATACCATAACGTTACCTCCATACCATAACGTTACCACCATACCATAACGTTACCTCCATACCATAACGTTACCACCATACCATAACGTTACCTCCATACATAACGTTACCACCATACCATAACGTTACCACCATACCATAACGTTACCTCCATACCATAACGTTACCGTCACACCATAACGTTACCGCCATACCATAACGTTACCTCCATACCATAACGTTACCTCCATACCATAACGTTACCACCATACCATAACGTTACCTCCATACCATAACGTTACCGTCACACCATAACGTTACCGCCATACCATAACGTTACCTCCATACCATAACGTTACCTCCATACCATAACGTTACCACCATACCATAACGTTACCTCCATACCATAACGTTACCTCCACCATACCATAACGTTACCTCCATACCATAACGTTACCTCCATACCATAACGTTACCACCATACCATAACGTTACCTCCATACCATAACGTTACCTCCATACCATAACGTTACCACCATACCATAACGTTACCTCCATACCATAACGTTACCACCATACCATAACGTTACCTCCATACCATAACGTTACCTCCATACATAACGTTACCACCATACCATAACGTTACCTCCATACATAACGTTACCGCCATACCATAACGTTACCGCCGTACCATAACGTTACCGCCATACCATAACGTTACCACCATACCATAACGTTACCACCATACCATAACGTTACCTCCATACCATAACGTTACCTCCATACCATAACTTTACCTTCATACCATAACGTTACTGCCATACCATAACGTTACCTCCATACATAACGTTACCACCATACCATAACGTTACCACCATACCATAATGTTACCACCATACCATAACGTTACCTCCATACCATAACGTTACCTCCATACCATAACGTTACCACCATACCATAACGTTACCTCCATACCATAACGTTACCACCATACCATAACGTTACCACCATACCATAACGTTACCTCCATACCATAACGTTACCTTCATACCATAACGTTACCTCCATACCATAACGTTACCACCATACCATAACGTTACCACCATACCATAACGTTACCTCCATACCATAACGTTACCACCATACCATAACGTTACCTCCATACCATAACGTTACCACCATACCATAACGTTACCACCATACCATAACGTTACCTCCATACCATAACGTTACCTCCATACATAACGTTACCACCATACCATAACGTCCATACATAACATTACCGCCATACCATTGTGGCAGCTGCCAATTCTCTGGTGTTTGCTGTTGTTTCCCTTTTCCCTGGTGTTTTTCTGGTTGAGTTGCTGAGTGATTAGAGGGTTATTCAGTTCACCTGTTGCAGGGTGTGGGAACTGGCTCTTAAATGATAGTTGAGAGCAGCTTGGTGGTTCCCCTCTTGGCCAATCAGGGTGTAACGACGCCCTTTCTGTAGGGCTTAAAAGAGGAGGGAAACTGCACACCCAGTGTCATTCTGATCTCTCCTTCACTCAATGCAACATGTGTTATCAGCTTTACCAGAAACTCTGGTCTGTTTTGGGCCCTTTTGGGATTCTGTGATCTTTGTGTTTTGTTTGTTGAGAGTGTTGACTCCTAGTTGGGGAAACAAGTTAAGTGCCAACCAATTGGGTTACCTGCACTGGGACGTTTAGGTACTATTTGTGCAGTGATCTGGTTTGCCTTACAATAGCCTAACGCCTGCAGGCTGTATTTTTGTATTCTATTCATTTGTTGATTTTCAATGAAACCCTTTATACCCATTTCTTTTAGTGTATTTTATTTGGGAAAACTTTAAAGGAGGGTAAAAGGAAAAACCACAAACCAATATTTCAGTTTCCTTAATTGTTTGTTGATATAGAGGCATAGAGAACTTATTTTCGGACATATTTTGGCCATTTTTTAGAAGTTAGCATGCAGCTTTAGCTCTGCTCTGTCTAGCTCTGCTTTTCCTGTCAATGTGTGAAACCCAAAGTGTTTCCATCCTTTACTGGATGTGTAGCGTTTACCACGCTGGATTTAACATGGGAGGGTGCAGGTCGTATCCACGACGACCCTCCAACGTTTTACACTCTCTGAGGTTTGTTTTGGTTGACGGATACGGAACGGATATGACGTCACGTTACTCAGACTACCACAATAAAAGCGGTAACTTCCTTCTACCTCCACATAGACTCAGATGAAGCAGATAGATCCATCCTGGTGTTAAAACATCTGTTTAGAAACGGTGATACATCGTGAATCTATTTATTTTCCCACCACTCTGGTTTCTGTCTGTCAGCAGTGAGACGGCGTGGACGTCTACAGTCGGTGAAGGATTCAGAGTGGACTCAGCAGAGCTTTGTGTCCTCACCTTGACCCTCTACAGCCTCTCTCTCTCTCTGCTGTCTCAGACTGGATTGTCTCGGCTCTCTTTGTGTGTTCATTCCTCTTAGAAACACTCCGTACAGCACCGTGCACGCTCCGTACAGCACCGTGCACGCTCCGTACAGCACCGTGCACGCTCCGTGTTCCCTGCTGTATGAAAAGCACATTTCCACTTCCATGTCTTTATGAGATTATAATGAAGAGTGTGGAAACACAGGAGGTGAGACCGATTCAAACCCATCCTGTCATAATCCTCCAGGATTACCATGTTACACTCGGATTAGAGTTTCTACTCTGACAAACCTTCTTTTGGGTTCTTCTTCTCAAAACTAATAATATAATCAAATATTATCCGGCTAAGATGTTGCATCCATTTCCATCAGTAAATACCCCTCTGGTGAAATCTAAAGAAGACGGACGCTAACAAGTGTCTAAATGAGACGACTAAACGTCATCACGCCGAACACTCGTCTGCCTTCAGCTTAGTGTCGGCGACGTGAAGTCATGTGACCGTGGTGGAGCTGGTTTAGAGCCTAACGTTAGCCTTTACTGCTGCGTGGTGTTCATTAGTGGAGATGATCACTTCCTGTTAGTGGAGGAACCAGAGATGATCACTTCCTGTTAGTGGAGGGAACCAGAGAGATGATCACTTCCTGTTAGTGGAGGAACCAGAGAGATGATCACTTCCTGTTAGTGGAGGAACCAGAGAGATGATCACTTCCTGTTAGTGGAGGAACCAGAGAG
>NC_133812.1:30139321-30179321 GCF_043250625.1 Sebastes fasciatus
ATCCTCCTTTATCATCCTCCTTTATCATCCCCCTTTATCATCCTCCTTTATCATCCCCCTTTATCATCCCCCTTTATCATCCCCCTTTATATCCCCCTTTATCATCCCCCTTTATCATCCTCCTTTATCATCCTCCTTTATCATCCCCCTTTATATCCCCCTTTATCATCCCCCTTTATCATCCTCCTTTATCATCCCCCTTTATATCCCCCTTTATCATCCCCCTTTATATCCCCCTTTATCATCCTCCTTTATCATCCCCCTTTATCATCCTCCTTTATCATCCCCCTTTATCATCCTCCTTTATCATCCCCCTTTATCATCCTCCTTTATCATCCCCCTTTATCATCCCCCTTTATCATCCCCCTTTATCATCCTCCTTTATCATCCTCCTTTATCATCCCCCTTTATCATCCCCCTTTATCATCCTCCTTTATCATCCTCCTTTATATCCCCCTTTATCATCCCCCTTTATCATCCCCCTTTATCATCCCCCTTTATCATCCTCCTTTATCATCCCCCTTTATCATCCCCCTTTATCATCCTCCTTTATCATCCCCCTTTATCATCCCCCTTTATCATCCCCCTTTATCATCCTCCTTTATCATCCCCCTTTATCATCCTCCTTTATCATCCTCCTTTATCATCCCCCTTTATCATCCCCCTTTATCATCCTCCTTTATCATCCTCCTTTATCATCCCCCTTTATCATCCCCCTTTATCATCCCCCTTTATCATCCTCCTTTATCATCCCCCTTTATCATTCCCCTTTATCATTCTCATCTGTTTCTTTTTCCAACAGGACAGTTTTCCTGCCAGATTTGGAGGAATCCACTTTGTGAACCAGCCCTGGTACATCCACGCTCTCTACACCGTGATACGACCCTTCCTCAAGGACAAGACCAGGAAGAGGGTAACAACATATTACATTAAATAGGCTATATATATATATACTGTCTATATAGCCCAGAGTCTAAACTGTCTAAAAGATCTAAACGGTCTAGATGGTCTAGATGGTCTTGATGGTCTAGATGGTCTAGATGGTCTTGATGGTCTAGATGGTGTAGATGGTCTAGATGGTCTAGATGGTCTAGATGGTCTTGATGGTCTAGATGGTGTAGATGGTCTAGATGGTCTAGATGGTGTAGATGGTCTAGATGGTCTAGATGGTCTAGATGGTCTAGATGGTGTAGATGGTCTAGATGGTGTAGATGGTCTAGATGGTCTAGATGGTGTAGATGGTCTAGATGGTCTAGATGGTGTAGATGGTCTAGATGGTCTAGATGGTCTAGATGGTCTAGATGGTGTAGATGGTCTAGATGGTCTAGATGGTCTAGATGGTCTGACGTATCCGTTCCCTCTACAGATCTTCATGCACGGCAACAACCTGAACAGCCTCCACCAGCTGATCCATCCTGAGATCTTGCCGTCGGAGCTCGGCGGGATGATGCCGCCGTACGATATGGGCACGTGGGCGCGAACGCTGCTGGATCACGCCTACGACGAGGAGACCGACTATTGTCCGGAGTCCTACACCCTGTCAGTCCAAGACCTGGAGAGAGACCTGGAGAAAAACCTGTCCCCGAAAACCATGAAGAGGTCAGCTCATCACGTCTGTAGTAGTCACTGTAGGACTGCTTTTAGCTCACTGTTTTTATTCCAGCTGCTGCAGGGACTTGAACCTACGACAACATATTGGCGGGGGGGCTGGAGCCGATCCCAGCTGACATTGGGTGAAGGCGGGGGGGGGGGGGGGTTCACCCTCGACAGGTCTCCAGACTATCACAGGGCGGACACATAGAGACAGACAACCATTCACACTCACATTCACACCTACGGGACATTTAGAGTCAACAATGAACCTAACCTGCATGTCTTTGGACTGTGGGAGGAAACCGGGGAGCCCGGAGTAAACCCACACTAACCTGCATGTCTTTGGGCTGTGGGAGGAAACCGGGGAGCCCGGAGTAAACCCACACTAACCTGCATGTCTTTGGGCTGTGGGAGGAAACCGGGGAGCCCGGAGTAAACCCACACTAACCTGCATGTCTTTGGGCTGTGGGAGGAAACCGGGGAGCCCGGAGTAAACCCACACTAACCTACATGTCTTTGGACTGTGGGAGGAAACCTGAGAACCCGGGGTAAACCCACACTAACCTGCATGTCTTTGGACTGTGGGAGGAAACCTGAGAACCCGGGGTAAACCCACACTAACCTGCATGTCTTTGGACTGTGGGAGGAAACCTGAGAACCCGGGGTAAACCCACACTAACCTGCATGTCTTTGGACTGTGGGAGGAAACCGGGGAGCCCGGAGTAAACCCACACTAACCTGCATGTCTTTGGACTGTGGGAGGAAACCTGAGAACCCGGGGTAAACCCACACTAACCTGCATGTCTTTGGACTGTGGGAGGAAACCTGAGAACCCGGGGTAAACCCACACTAACCTGCATGTCTTTGGACTGTGGGAGGAAACCTGAGTAACCTGCATGTCTTTGGACTGTGGGAGGAAACCTGAGAACCCGGGGTAAACCCACACTAACCTGCATGTCTTTGGACTGTGGGAGGAAACCTGAGAACCCGGGGTAAACCCACACTAACCTGCATGTCTTTGGACTGTGGGAGGAAACCTGAGAACCCGGGATAAACCCACACTAACCTGCATGTCTTTGGACTGTGGAAGGAAACCGGAGAACCCGGAGTAAACCCACGCTAACACGGGGAGAACTTGCAAACTCCGCACAGAAGAGCCCAAAGCCGGGATTCAAACCTGCGACGTGCAGCAATTTCACACGTTTAAAACTGTGTCTGTAATCTGGGAGAAAACGTTTCCCTCAAAGTGTTTTGTTTCAGCGGTTTAGTTTTATAGGAACGTGATTTGGTGGGAGACCGGGTCACTAATGCTGATGGTCTTGTGTTTCCCTGCAGGTCTCAGTCGGTGGTGGAACCCGGCGTCCTGAAACGACCAGACAAAGTCAAGAGTGAAGAAGACAACATGCAGCCGCTGCTCTCGCTGGACTAAACCACATTAAACCAGCAACGGCTCTACGGCAGAATCAGTATTCACACACTCTAACACACTGACTTACCTGAAAACACCTTCCTCCAGAACATGCTGCTGCTGCTGCTGCTGGATTCTTCTGGTTCCTCCTGAACTCCAGGAAAAGAGCTGATAGGAAGCAGCCAGAGACGAGACGGACGTTTCCTCACACAGACGGGCGTCCTAAGAGCTACCGATGGTCTTCTATACATTTATTTATTTACTTATTTGTCAAGTGCCAATTCCAGAAATCTGTAAATTATCGTCTTTGAACGATCCGGCCGCTCAGCGTGGAGCAGGGAGGGAGAACAGACGCTAAGAGTTGTGACGTTACCACGTCCTGTTGTATTATGGGCGGTTTGAAAAGCTGGAAATGATCCTTCGAACAGCGCCGGGGCCGCAGTTCAACGGTTCAACGGTTCAGCGGTTCAGCGGTTCAGCGGTTCAGCGGTTACTGGGAGGTTACTGGGAGTTTACTGGGAGGTTACTGAGGGTTTACTGGGAGTTTACTAGGAGGTTACTGGGAGGTTACTGAGGGTTTACTGGGAGGTTACTGGGAATTTACTGGGAGGTTACTGAGGGTTTACTGGGGGGTTTACTGGGAGGTTACTGGGAGTTTACTGGGAGGTTACTGGACGTTTACTGGGAGGTTACTGGGCGTTTACTGGGAGGTTACTGGGAGTTTACTGGGGGTTTACTGAAAGTTTACTGGGGGTTTACTGGGAGGTTACTGGGAATTTACTGGGAGGTTACTGGGAGTTTACTGGGAGTTTATTGGGAGGTTACTGGACGTTTACTGGGCGTTTACTGGGCGTTTACTGGGAGTTTACTGGGGGTTTACTGAGAGTTTACTGGGGGTTTACTGGGAGTTTACTGGTTGTTTACTGAGGGTTTACTGAGAGTTTACTGGGGGTTTACTGGGAGTTTACTGGTTGTTTACTGAGGGTTTACTGAGAGTTTACTGGGGGTTTACTGGGAGATTACTGGGAGTTTACTGGAGGTTTACTGGGAGGTTACTGAGGGTTTACTGGACGTTTCTCCTGGTCTCGCTCCAGTTATCTCTTAGAAAAGCAAACCCCCCTTTACGGTAACAGTTGGCTCGATGAATTAAGTGTTTTTCTGACCCTTATGTCTCAGAATACAGCATTTCTTCTGCCAGTAGGAACGTTTTTAAACTCACATCATCATGTTTGGCTGAAGACGACCAAAATATATATTTTGAGAATTTAGGATGTCTAGCCAGACAAATAAATAAGTCTAAATTTGATTTTTATAAAAGCAGAGAAAGGGCAAACATACCACCCTGTTTGTGACACATTTCTTATATTTCTGGCAATAATAATAATCTCTCCTCTGAAAAGGCCAAGCGTTACGACGTGTCTGTGTTTAGAACATGTCAGCATTAGAAGTTCATTTGCATTATTTCAGGACGTTATTGGTGTTTCATAACGCAGCTAAAAGCTATTTTAATCAGTATTAGTTTATAATCTCGATTCAAGGTCCACTTATTAGCTTTCTTCTGAGTTTTCAACCACATCTCATGTTCAATTATTAATTTTCAGATTTGATTGATGATCGATAAGAAAATGACTTCAGTAATTCACACTAACGCGCTGATAAAGCGTCCGTCTCAGGCAGTAAAGAGATTTATGTCATTTGATCTCAGAGAAGTTTTATTTTACATATTCAAATATCAGTATTTCATTTAAATGATGTTCTCAGACCAGATCCAGCTGCAGTGTAGATATTTAAAATGATGCTCTGACTCGTCCACGGCTGCAGCTGGAGGTGTTTGACGTACCGGCTCTTCCAACTCTATAATTCACTGATGTTGTGAAGAGCAGAAGGTTCAACAGCCGGATGTTAGACAGGAAACGGCGAGGACGACGGGCAGAGCAGCAGAGGATGAAGCCAGTCAGGCTGAGAAGCAGAGAAGCCGGCGGCAGGAAGTGTGATGTGGCCGGCCGCGACGCGAGCAGACAGCTGGAACGTTAAACTATCACAGCAGCGTTCATGACACGTCGACCCCACTTACCAGAGAGCTCAGAGGCTGCTGTGCACGGTGGAGTCCTCGCTGGGATCCGTCTGCTGGAGAGGACAGTCCGCCTCATGCTGATGTTATAGTTTAACATGTGACCAGCCGGTCTTAGCTAAAGGTAACAGTGCTGGAGTCTCGCCAACCCTCACCATGTTCCCGGGAGACTCCCGTTTATCATCCCGGGGTCACAATCCTCCCGTAGTTCTCCCGATTTATGGCAAAGGTTCACACTTTTTGTTATCTAAAGGCTATCCCACACTAATGTGTGTCTTTCACTCTTTAAACTACGTCACCACAACATTTTGTTTTGTAGTTAATGGAAAACCTGGTGCGTCTCTTACCGGCGCTAACGGGCGCATTGTGCGGCGGTAACTAGCGCCAACGGCCCTGGGAATGACAACGGGCTGGTCAACCACACACACTTCTCTGCTGTCGGTTGAGGCTGCGACTTCAAAGTTCACTAAAACTCTGAAAGAATGAGCCGTTTATCTACGTGGGGAGCGCGTCCTCTTCACGGAGCCGCCGCCATGTTTCTACAGTAGCCCGGGATGGACAAACTCTGACTCTAGAGAGGGATATTCATGTGTCCACGTCGGCCAGCGTAGCTCTGCTACACGCTCAGCAAACGGAGACGTTTCAGTTGGTTGCAGTCTGTAAACTCACCACCAGATCGTCCAGATCGTCCAGATCGTCCAGATCGTCCTCACTGCTCCTTTGAAACGGCTTGAAATGTTTAATAAACTTCATCATTTGGAGTTTTGCAGACGCGTCTAGATACGATTTAATTTTCTGAGCACTGACAGCAAAACACATCTTCAACCCTGAACTTTATCAGCATCCCGCCCGATGCTCTTCAGATGTAACTCTACCTACATCCCTAAAACATCATCAGATTAACATTAGATCATTTCAGATTCATGATATTTAATAAACCAACAACGCTGGGATGTTCCCGGCGTCTCTTATTAGCGCGTCAGAGAGGTTATTGTTGGGGGAGATGTACAACTGCCAGTTTTGTGCACATCAGAGAGACTGTAATAAACTGTGGGTCGAGTGTGAAACAGAAGGATTGGTGTGCATCGGTAGATATCAACACACACACAGCCACTGTAGATGCTTCCAGTTGTTGGGATACAACGTTTACATGAACTCAACATCTGTATACTGCTTGAATATAGCGATGCTGAGTGTCACACAGAAGGATGTTTTTAGGGTGAACGTGTTGACGGTCGGCTGCTTCGTTCTCTTGTGAAACGTGTCGTATGTAGAGGAACTTAAACACCGTAACACACAGCTAAAGATTTACATTTGATTACAGATCTACTTTATCGGTGACGCTCCGTGCTTCACCAGAACATTTAAGACTTTTCTGTTTCCTGTCAGTATTTTATTAAAATGATATCTACCTTGTTTATTACATCGTATGAACTGTTAACACAATAATCAAGTTAGAATCTGTTTTGATTTGAAGGGATTTCAGCATTTTGAATGTTCTTTGTGTTGTTCTGTCTTTCCTGCTGAGAACATGTCAGAGCTGTTAACCAAACCGACGGGTTTAGTGACGTCATGACGGCGTTCACACTTTAGACGCCGTCCTGGAGGTCTGCTGGGATTCTTCTAAACATTCTGATTCAACCTCTCTGTGCTGTTCTGTCACCAGTAATGTGAGTTCACAGTGAGCCAACGCGTCTTTATTCAGGAAACGTTGAGTCCACTTCCTGTTATTCTCCCGTCAGACTAGAGAAACGTGAAGCCGACGTCGTTCTGTAAATTTCTGCTTCGTAATATTTGTGACTCGTGTGTCTAGTGACCGGTAGAGGGAGTGCACCTCCAGCCACATGCTAATGCTACGCTAACTTCAACCTCCAGCCGCATGCTAATGCTACGCTAACTTCAACCTCCAGACACATGCTAATGCTACGCTAACGTCAACCTCCAGCCACATGCTAATGCTACGCTAACTTCAACCTCCAGCCGCATGCTACGCTAACGTCAACCTCCAGCCGCATGCTAATGCTACGCTAACTTCAACCTCCAGCCACATGCTAATGCTACGCTAACGTCAACCTCCAGCCACATGCTAATGCTACGCTAACTTCAACCTCCAGCCGCATGCTAATGCTACGCTAACGTCAACCTCCAGCCACATGCTAATGCTACGCTAACTTCAACCTCCAGCCACATGCTAATGCTACGCTAACGTCAACCTCCAGCCACATGCTAATGCTACGCTAACGTCAACCTCCAGCCACATGCTAATGCTACGCTAACATCAACCTCCAGCCACATGCTAATGCTACGCTAACTTCAACCTTCAGCCACATGCTAATGCTACGCTAACTTCAACATTCAGCCGTAACGCTGAATTCCGCCGCCGTGTGACGTCTATGAAAAGCTGCGGCGGCCAAAACCGAGCTCAGCGAGCAGCGGCCAGACACGTTGATCTGTGTCACAAAGCCTTTATTCCGTCTGAAACACGTGAACACGCCTCGCAGCCGCAGAAACTATGTGACCAGTGCAGCGAGCCGCACGTTGCCGCTGCCTGGTGTGAATCAGACGTAAAGTTGTCACATGACGTTCCAGTTTCATGTTTTCCTTCAGAGTAAAAGCAGCAGAAGAAGAAGCTGAACCTACAAACCGACAGAAATACTAGAGACTACCGTCACCACCTCCACCTCACACTAAAACACTAAAACACTGAAACACTATCTGTTGTAAATTCTTTCATTGTCAAATGGCAGCCTCTGCCATGGACAGGATAACCTCATCAAAATCATTCCCCTGCCTGCTGGCCAATTACACACAGGTGGCCTCAATCCACTGAGGCCATTCATTCCCCTCCCCCTGATTGCCAACTGCAGTCAGGTGTGTTTCTTCAAAGACTATATAAGGCCCAGAACCAGCAGAGCTCTCTGCTGCATCATCCAACCCTCATGCCATGCGTCCCTGCGAATAAAGCATGGTTTGGATGCCAATAAACCCCCTTAAACTGATTCCGTCGTCCTCTCTCTTTAATTTGAGAACCTTAGGCGGTTGGCCCTGCCGGAACCCAAGAAAGTTTTATTACTATCAGCCTACTAACATCAGAGAGCACTGAAACACTATCAGCTCACTAACATCAGAGAGCATTGAAACACTATCAGCTCACTAACATCAGAGAGCATTGAAACACTATCAGCTCACTAACATCAGAGAGCATTGAAACACTATCAGCTCACTAACATCAGAGAGCATTGAAACACTAACAGCTCACTAACATCAGAGAGCATTGAAACACTAACAACTCACTAACATCAGAGAGCATTGAAACACTAACAGCTCACTAACATCAGAGAGCATTGAAACACTAAC
Source organism: Sebastes fasciatus (assembly GCF_043250625.1). Lineage (NCBI taxonomy): Eukaryota > Metazoa > Chordata > Actinopteri > Perciformes > Sebastidae > Sebastes > Sebastes fasciatus. The sequence goes on from NC_133812.1 coordinate 30,147,751, forward strand.
AGCTCACTAACATCAGAGAGCATTGAAACACTAACAACTCACTAACATCAGAGAGCATTGAAACACTATCAACTCACTAACATCAGAGAGCACTGAAACACTATCAGCTCACTAACATCAGAGAGCATTGAAACACTATCAACTCACTAACATCAGAGAGCACTGAAACACTATCAGCTCACTAACATCAGAGAGCATTGAAACACTAACAACTCACTAACATCAGAGAGCATTGAAACACTAACAACTCACTAACATCAGAGAGCATTGAAACACTATCAACTCACTAACATCAGAGAGCACTGAAACACTATCAGCTCACTAACATCAGAGAGCATTGAAACACTATCAACTCACTAACATCAGAGAGCATTGAAACACTAACAACTCACTAACATCAGAGAGCATTGAAACACTATCAGCTCACTAACATCAGAGAGCATTGAAACACTAACAGCTCACTAACATCAGAGAGCATTGAAACACTAACAACTCACTAACATCAGAGAGCATTGAAACACTAACAGCTCACTAACATCAGAGAGCATTGAAACACTAACAGCTCACTAACATCAGAGAGCATTGAAACACTAACAACTCACTAACATCAGAGAGCATTGAAACACTATCAACTCACTAACATCAGAGAGCACTGAAACACTATCAGCTCACTAACATCAGAGAGCATTGAAACACTATCAACTCACTAACATCAGAGAGCACTGAAACACTATCAGCTCACTAACATCAGAGAGCATTGAAACACTAACAACTCACTAACATCAGAGAGCATTGAAACACTATCAGCTCACTAACATCAGAGAGCATTGAAACACTAACAGCTCACTAACATCAGAGAGCATTGAAACACTAACAACTCACTAACATCAGAGAGCATTGAAACACTATCAACTCACTAACATCAGAGAGCACTGAAACACTATCAACTCACTAACATCAGAGAGCATTGAAACACTATCAACTCACTAACATCAGAGAGCACTGAAACACTATCAACTCACTAACATCAGAGAGCATTGAAACACTATCAACTCACTAACATCAGAGAGCACTGAAACACTATCAACTCACTAACATCAGAGAGCATTGAAACACTATCAACTCACTAACATCAGAGAGCATTGAAACACTATCAACTCACTAACATCAGAGAGCATTGAAACACTATCAGCTCACTAACATCAGAGAGCATTGAAACACTATCAACTCACTAACATCAGAGAGCACTGAAACACTATCAACTCACTAACATCAGAGAGCACTGAAACACTATCAACTCACTAACATCAGAGAGCATTGAAACACTATCAACTCACTAACATCAGAGAGCATTGAAACACTATCAGCTCACTAACATCAGAGAGCATTGAAACACTAACAACTCACTAACATCAGAGAGCATTGAAACACTATCAACTCACTAACATCAGAGAGCATTGAAACACTATCAGCTCACTAACATCAGAGAGCATTGAAACACTATCAACTCACTAACATCAGAGAGCATTGAAACACTATCAACTCACTCTTCAGCCGAGCGTAAAAAAATATTTAGTGATATTTAAAATTGAGAATTTGCATTAAAACAGGTGGAGAGACGAGACCGGTCTGTACGGGAGAACAACCGACCTCACGTTTCCATTCAGACATTCTGATCTGTGATCTGTGATGATCTTTGATCTCTGATCTCTGATCTGTGATGATATGTGATGATCTGTGATCTCTGATCTCTGATCTGTGATCTGTTTGTGGACGTGCACGCTGACTAAAAAACACTATTTGAAAATGTTGATTTGTTCATTTGAACCTTATTTTGGGATGTTCAGGTTTTACTTTGAACAGCAGCAGTAGACCTCCAGTAGACCTCCATGATGGTGCCAGATGTGGTCAGCAGACAGATGTTCTGTTTAACCCCAGTCTGGAACCATTCAAAGTTAAATCATGACTGTAGAAGAGACGACGTCGCCATCATCCATCGAACTGAGATACACGTGTTGTTTTTCTTCACATATTTGACACTAAATGGTGATAAAAAAGGGAAACCGTTGACTTCCATGTCTAGTTTCAGTGAAGTAAACGGTTAACATGCTGGCACCATTGACAGACAGTAAATGGTGATAAAAAAAAGGAAACCGTTGACTTCCATGTCTAGTTTCAGTGATGTAAATGATTAACATGCTGGTACCATTGACAGACAGTAAATGGTGATAAAAAAGGGAAACCGTTGACATTCATGTCTAGGTTCAGTGAAGTAAACGGTTAACATGCTGGTACCATTGACAGACAGTAAATGGTGATAAAAATGGAAACCGTTGACTTCCATGTCTAGTTTCAGTGAAGTAAACGGTTAACATGCTGGTACCATTGACAGACAGTAAATGGTAATAAAAAAGGGAAACCGTTGACTTCCATGTCTAGTTTCAGTGAAGTAAACGGTTAACATGCTGGTACCATTGACAGAGAGTAAATGGTGATAAAAATGGAAACCGTTGACTTCCATGTCTAGTTTCAGTGAAGTAAACGGTTAACATGCTGGTACCATTGACAGACAGTAAATGGTGATAAAAATGGAAACCGTTGACTTCCATGTCTAGTTTCAGTGAAGTAAACGGTTAACATGCTGGTACCATTGACAGACAGTAAATGGTGATAAAAAAGGGAAACCGTTGACTTCCATGTCTAGTTTCAGTGAAGTAAACGGTTAACATGCTGGTACCATTGACAGACAGTAAATGGTGATAAAAAAGGAAACCGTTGAATTCCATGTCTAGTTTCAGTGAAGTAAATGATTAACATGTTGGTACCATTGACAGACAGTAAATGGTGATAAAAAAGGGAAACCGTTGACTTCCATGTCTAGTTTCAGTGAAGTAAACGGTTAACATGCTGGTACCATTGACAGACAGTAAATGGTGATAAAAAAGGGAAACCGTTGACATCCATGTCTAGGTTCAGTGAAGTAAACGGTTAACATGCTGGTAGCATTGACAGACAGTAAATGGTGATAAAAAAGGGAAACCGTTGACTTCCATGTCTAGTTTCAGTGAAGTAAACGGTTAACATGCTGGTACCATTGACAGACAGTAAATGGTGATAAAAATGGAAACCGTTGACTTCCATGTCTAGTTTCAGTGAAGTAAACGGTTAACATGCTGGTACCATTGACAGACAGTAAATGGTGATAAAAATGGAAACCGTTGACTTCCATGTCTAGTTTCAGTGAAGTAAACGGTTAACATGCTGGTACCATTGACGGACAGTAAATGGTGATAAAAAAGGGAAACCGTTGACTTCCATGTCTAGTTTCAGTGAAGTAAACAGTTAACATGCTGGTACCATTGACAGACAGTAAATGGTGATAAAAAAGGGAAACCGTTGACATCCATGTCTAGTTTCAGTGAAGTAAACGGTTAACATGCTGGTACCATTGACAGACAGTAAATGCACTGTATCAGATCAGTTAGTATTTAAATGTTCACATGAAGAGTTTTGTTCCTCAGTGAGGTTATGAAAACTGAATTGAATCAGTATTTTCTTCACAATAATTCTTCATTATGGAATCACAAGCGTTGTCAACGTCCTGTCTTTATTATTATATATTATATATTATTATTATTATATATTATTATTATTATAATGTATTTCTCACTGACTGTCACTAATGTTTGATTTATCTCAGCCAAAGCCACCTCGTCCATTAACAACCTGATGCATGTACTGTTTCTGATCATTATTATGATTATGATTATTATTGTTATTATTATTATTATTATTATTATTATTGTTATTATTATTATTATTAGTATTATTATTATTATTATTATTATTATTGTTGTTATTGTTATTATTATTATTATTGTTGTTATTGTTATTATTATTATTGTTGTTGTTATTGTTATTATTATTATTGTTATTATTATTATTATGTGAGGATTCAGACACTGAATGACTTTCTTCTTTTAATGATTGATAATTTCCTGATGATGAATGCATAACTCTTTTATTGATTTGATATTCATATCACTGTTCTTTGATTGTATAGTTACAGTAGGAGCTGTAGGGGAGACCACTATACGACCTGGATAGTGACGTTATTATGGGATGCCAGTATATATAATAGGAGTTGAGTTAGCAGCTGTTAAATGTTTATAAATGTCCTCAAAGACAATTTGCTGAACTGCATCATGTAAAACGAGCAAAATAAATACGGACACACGTCAACTTTCACATTCTCTCTTCATTTTCTGTCTCACTTCAGTTTCTGATGTCTGTTAACAGGTAGGACATAAAGACAACCTGTCTGTCTGCTGGGATTCAGGGAGGACATAAAGACAACCTGTCTGTCTGCTGGGACTCAGGGAGGACATAAAGACAACCTGTCTGTCTGCTGGGACTCAGGACATAAAGACAACCTGTCTGTCTGCTGGGACTCAGGGAGGACATAAAGACAACCTGTCTGTCTGCTGGGATTCAGGGAGGACATAAAGACAACCTGTCTGTCTGCTGGGACTCAGGGAGGACATAAAGACAGCCTGTCTGTCTGCTGGGACTCAGGGAGGACATAAAGACAACCTGTCTGTCTGCTGGGACTCAGGGAGGACATAAAGACAACCTGTCTGTCTGCTGGGACTCAGGGAGGACATAAAGACAACCTGTCTGTCTGCTGGGACTCAGGGAGGACATAAAGACAACCTGTCTGTCTGCTGGGACTCAGGGAGGACATAAAGACAACCTGTCTGTCTGCTGGGACTCAGGGAAAATAGTAGACGCGTTTCTTCCGAGCAGGAAGTCCTAAACGTCCTTCTGTGTCCCTCAACGAGACGTCTCTCATCATTCTGGCTCGTCAGTAATATAAAGAATCACAGTAACAGCCTCACAAATTTCTGCAAATATTTATTGAAATTCAGACTCAGAATGCGTTTAGGTGATTCTCCGTGTTATCACCACAGCAGACGTCCTCAGTCGAGTCCTGAAACGTCTCTTCTGACATTTAATTGGCTCCTAAAAGGTTTAAAAAGTGTGATGGAGTCTGGTGTGATGACATCATACGCCTCGGTAGTTTATACCGTCTCCTTATGAAACATAGTTAACATGATTACAGTCTATTGATGATGCTGAACAACACAACAAAAATATCCTCTCAACAAAAATCTATTTTCATCTCTTAGACTCAGAGTCAGTCTGCAACTAATCAACCAGCTGCCGTCTGTATGCAGATGACTGACTGGTATGTGTTTAACACCGGAGAGTGACGCTTGTGTGAAATACAGCTGAAAAACGCGTCGCTGTACTTCCTTTAAATCACACCGTCATGCACATTAACATCAGAAATCATTAACAAATCAAAGTGATCCTTCGAAAACAACCTCAAACAGATTTGTTCGGTGGAGAAAATTACTCCAATAAAGCAACTCATCTGCTTTCTTATGACAACACAATCATCAAATTCCCCGCCGACTTTAAGTCTTCAAACTCTTATTGTAGATTTCATTCACAAAATCAAGCCCACGAGGTTCAGCAGCACCTCAGAAAGACTTCTGAAATCTTTACAAAGTCTCTTCAAAAGTAGATTTAAAACATTTCCTGTAGATCTGCAGCTGCTGCAGCAGGTTCCTCCTCGTCTTCCTCCAGAGCTCACACCTGGAACACACCTGGTTTTAACAGCTTCAGACTGTAACTGAATAAAATATATAAAATTATCGATAAATACTGACCTACAGATACCAGAAACTCTGTCCCAAATGTTTCTGGAGAGATCCTCAAATATCAAGAATATATAATAATATATAATAATATATAATAATATATAATAAAGGTCTCTGTGGAACTGCTCAGCAAAACTTAAACATTCAGTCGGAGCGTCGTCAACCATAAATGTTGACTTTATGGTTTTTATGTAACGTTGTTTTAGGCAACGTTATTTTACGTAACATTGTTTCAGGTAAAGTTGTTTTAGGTAACATTGTTTTACGTAACGTTGTTTTACGTAACGTTGTTTTACGCAACGTTATTTTACGTAACGTTATTTTACGTAACATTGTTTTACGTAACATTGTTTTACATAACATTGTTTTACGTAACATTGTTTTAGGTAAAGTTGTTTTAGGTAACCTTGTTTTAGGTAACCTTGTTTTACGTAGCGTTGTTTTACGTAGCATTGTTTTACGTAGCGTTGTTTTACGTAGCGTTGTTTTACGTAGCGTTGTTTTACGCAGCGTTGTTTTACGCAACGTTGTTTTACGTAATGTTGTTTTACATAATGTTGTTTTACGTAATGTTGTTTTACGTAATGTTGTTTTACGTAATGTTTTACGTAGCGTTGTTTTACGTAACGTTGTTTTACGTAACGTTGTTTTACGTAACGTTGTTTTACGTAACGTTGTTTTACGTAATGTTGTTTCACGTAATGTTGTTTCAGGTAAAGTTGTTTTAGGTAACATTGTTTTACATAACGTTGTTTTACGTAACATTGTTTCAGGTAAAGTTGTTTTAGGTAACATTGTTTTACGTAACGTTATTTTACGTAACGTTATTTTACGTAACATTGTTTCAGGTAAAGTTGTTTTAGGTAACATTGTTTTACGTAACGTTGTTTTACGTAACGTTATTTTACGTAACGTTGTTTTACGTAACGTTGTTTTACGTAACGTTGTTTTACGTAACGTTGTTTTACGTAACATTGTTTTAGGTAAAGTTGTTTTATATAACATTGTTTTACTTAACATTGTTTTACGTAACATTGTTTTAGGTAAAGTTGTTTTAGGTAACCTTGTTTTAGGTAACCTTGTTTTACGTAGCGTTGTTTTACGTAGCGTTGTTTTACGTAGCGTTGTTTTACGTAGCGTTGTTTTACGTAGCGTTGTTTTACGTAACCTTGTTTTACGTAACGTTATTTTACGTAATGTTGTTTTACGTAACCTTGTTTTACGTAACCTTGTTTTACGTAACGTTGTTTTACGTAACATTGTTTTAGGTAAAGTTGTTTTATATAACATTGTTTTACTTAACATTGTTTTACGTAACGTTGTTTTATGTAACGTTGTTTTAGGTAACCTTGTTTTAGGTAACCTTGTTTTACGTAGCGTTGTTTTACGTAGCGTTGTTTTACGTAACCTTGTTTTACGTAACGTTATTTTACGTAATGTTGTTTTACGTAACGTTGTTTTACGTAACGTCGTTTTGCGTAACGTCGTTTTGCGTAACGTCGTTTTACGTAACGTCGTTTTACGTAATGTTTTACGTAGCGTTGTTTTACGTAGCGTTGTTTTACGTAACGTTGTTTTACGTAACGTTGTTTTACGTAATGTTGTTTCAGGTAAAGTTGTTTTAGGTAACATTGTTTTACGTAACGTTGTTTTACGTAACATTGTTTCAGGTAAAGTTGTTTTATGGAACATTGTTTTACGTAACGTTGTTTTACGTAACGTTGTTTTACGTAACGTCGTTTTGCGTAACGTCGTTTTGCGTAACGTCGTTTTACGTAACGTCGTTTTACGTAACGTCGTTTTACGTAACGTTGTTTTATGTAATGTCATTTTACGTAACGTCATTTTATGTAACGTTGTTTTGCGTAACATTTACATAACACGCCTCTGAAGTAAATCTTTAAAAACAATTAAAAACATGTAGTTCAAGTTGTAAAAAAGGCTGAATAATTTACAGCTGGTAACTGTAGTTGTTAGCGAACGTTACTCAGACAGAATAATACAGCCAGACTTCTTCTATACAACCGGAGGAGTCGCCTCCTGCTGGCTGGGAGACAGGATGCAGGTTCATCATTGACCTCTGGAGACCTCTGGAGATTAACCCTGAGAGACTGAGGATGGAGCTGCAGTACAGTGAGGATGAGGAAGCTGTGGGTTAAAGATACGGTCGCCCTCCTCCTTAAATATCAGTTAAATATCAGCTCCGAGTCCGTCCAGGTGTTAAACTTTAGGTAACCACTGTAACAGTACGAGTGCATTAATATTACAGTTTAGAAGCTGTTAGTGAGTACAAAGTGAAGACCCCAGCGGGTCTGGAGGACTGATGCGGGTCTCATCCCTCTCAGCATCACTGAGCTGACGGAGTGAAACAACCTCTGGGTTCTTTGGAGTCGAGGTTCTCATTCAGTAAGACAGAAAACAAACTGCAGCTGTTGTTCAGGTACAGAACCAGAGAGTGAGCTAACTGGAAATATCATATCATATATAATATATATATATATATATCAGGCTTTGTAAATAAGCTGCTGGTTAACATTTATCCGCTGTAGCAGACATCACAGCGTTTCATTGGTTGGTCACATTACGGTTCTGTCTCTGAGCCGCAGACTCTAAAGATGGCCGCCGCGTCTCCACTTCCCCCCCCGCTCAACAGAATGAAGCCAAACTATGGATCGATACGGGAGCTAACATCTGGAGATGTTGACGTCGTCATGAGGGGGTGGAGCCGCCGCGGTATAGAGGTCACCCGCCCGAATCACGAGCCGATCAGCTCGTCAGCGAGAGAGACTCACAGCTGTCCATCATGAACGTCCCGCCCCCTTTTTATAGCGTCAAATAAGTAAATAAAACCAAACTGATCAGAAACATGAACAAACCCCAGAACTACCTACAACAACAGAAACCATCTTTATTTAACTTTTTAGTTCTTTAGTTTGACCCATCCGCTAACACGGAGGGGGGAGGGGGGCAGGGCTTACTGCAGCCAGCCACCAGGGGGCCATCCAGATGTTTTGGCTTCACTTTAACGGAGCTGTCGTGTCGGCCATCTTTATATTCAGTCTGTGCTCCGAACATGCTAACTTAAAATAAAGACAGCTCAATATGCAGAAATATGAACGCTGACTCGTCAACAACGACTTCTGAGGTTTAAAGAAAAGAAAGGCCAATTATACCAAACAAAATAACAGTATTCAAGTATTAAATTATTAATAATAATATTAGATGATGGGAACCAATACTGTAAACTTTCACGTCAAGCCCTTATGTTCACCTGGTTGAAGTTAAGGACACTTCAATTTCTCCTTAAGGCAGATATATTAAAACAAAACGCAGCGTCTGGGAATGAAAAACATCCAACAAACTGCATCTAACACGTCAGAGTACGTCAGTAAACGATCATATATTCTCTTCCTGTAGCGACGAGCTCAGCTTCCTGCCTGATATATTATCTCTATCAGATGTCTCCTCGTTATTCATCATTAATCAGCGTTCAACGTGCTGATGAGACGGCTGGTCGGCGGTCGGAGACAGAGAGGCTGCTGGGATCTAAACGTGGGAGCTCCTGAGATTTAACCTCCAAACATCGACATGTTGATCTGGTTCAGACGCAGCGAAGCAGCAACACACAGCTGGTGATGATTCATAAATAAGAGAGGAAACACGCTGTTGATCACAGCTCGGATAGTAAAATATGAAGTCATATTTAAGCCCATCAAATCCAATACTAAACTATTCTTTGTTTTTTTTCTCATTTCTTAAAAAACTCCTGATTTATTTTCCTTTATCATTTGATGCAAAATACTGTCTCAGGATTGTTTAGGTATTATCAGTTTTATATTTATTACTAATATTTTTTTAAATGGGTATCTTTCAAAACTAAAAGTATTTATTATTAATATTATTATTATTATTTTAAAGAGGGGTATCTTTTAAAACTAAAAATTTGTATTACTCTTGTTTTTTAAAAAAGAGTATCTTTAAAACTAAAATTATTTATTATTATTATTATTGCTATTATTTTAAAAAATGGGTATCTTTTAAAACTAAAAGTATTTATTATTATTATTATTATTTTAAAAAGGGGACTCTTTTAAAAGTGAAAGTATTAATTAGTATTATTTTACTTTATTTTGTCTTTCTCACTGTACAAAATGTTTTTTCAGCACAAAAGCCTTAAAGTATAAATGCTGAATGAGATAAAATAAATATACCATTATAGAATATATATATATATATATATATACATATATATATATATATATGTATATATATATTATACATGCCCGAGCTGTGTGTGTGTGTTTATTTCAGCCTACATTACAAATATAAGTGTTATGTACATTATACTGGTTTTAGAATATTCACATAAATGCTTCCTCGTTTGGTGATATTATATTATATTATATTATATTATATTATATTATATTATATTATATTAAAATATTTTATATTATATTATATCTACGGCTCAGCGAGGCGAGGCGGTGACGACTAGTGAGGAAACTATCAGGAGCTCAACCACACAGAGAATAAATAATTACATCAATACATTAGAAGTATAGACAGTAGTATACTGTAGTAGTTTACTGTAGTATACTGTAGTAGTTTACTGTAGTATACTGTAGAGTCCACTCTTCTCTGTCTGTGGTTCGTCCTCAGATTTAAGAGGTCTCCCCCTGCTGGAGGACAGAGGGGACGCAGTGCTGTCAGACGTGAGGACAGAGTTCATGTCGTCCTATCGGCCCGACGCCCTCGCCGCCCGCTGCTGCTGCTGCTGCTGCTGCTGCTGCTGCTGCTGCTGCTGCTGCTCCATCATGGACCGCAGGGCGGGGGACATCATCGCGGGGGACATCATGGCGGGGGACATGGCCGGGGTGAAAGGTCGTAGGGGGTACTGTGCATTTTTCCCGGGGACGTAGATACACTGGAAGTATCTCTGGCCTGTGGAGAGGTGGGATGGAGGAGGAGTGTTAGATTAATAACTCCGTTATAAACTGTTAGTAGTTCTCTAGCAGCTCTAAACTGTTAGTAGTTCTCTAACAGCTCTAAAGTGTTAGTAGTTCTCTAGCAGCTCTAAAGTGTTAGTAGTTCTCTAACAGCTCTAAACTGTTAGTAGTTCTCTAGCAGCTCTAAAGTGTTAGTAGTTCTCTAACAGCTCTAAACTGTTAGTAGTTCTCTAACAGCTCTAAACTGTTAGTAGTTCTCTAACAGCTCTAAAGTGTTAGTAGTTCTCTAGCAGCTCTAAAGTGTTAGTAGTTCTCTAACAGCTCTAAACTGTTAGTAGTTCTCTAACAGCTCTAAAGTGTTAGTAGTTCTCTAGCAGCAGCTCTAAACTGTTAGTAGTTCTCTAACAGCTCTAAAGTGTTAGTAGTTCTCTAACAGCTCTAAACTGTTAGTAGTTCTCTAACAGCTCTAAAGTGTTAGTAGTTCTCTAACAGCTCTAAACTGTTAGTAGTTCTCTAACAGCTCTAAAGTGTTAGTAGTTCTCTAACAGCTCTAAACTGTTAGTAGTTCTCTAACAGCTCTAAAGTGTTAGTAGTTCTCTAACAGCTCTAAACTGTTAGTAGTTCTCTAACAGCTCTAAAGTGTTAGTAGTTCTCTAGCAGCTCTAAACTGTTAGTAGTTCTCTAACAGCTCTAAAGTGTTAGTAGTTCTCTAACAGCTCTAAACTGTTAGTAGTTCTCTAACAGCTCTAAAGTGTTAGTAGTTCTCTAACAGCTCTAAACTGTTAGTAGTTCTCTAACAGCTCTAAAGTGTTAGTAGTTCTCTAACAGCTCTAAACTGTTAGTAGTTCTCTAACAGCTCTAAAGTGTTAGTAGTTCTCTAGCAGCAGCTCTAAACTGTTAGTAGTTCTCTAACAGCTCTAAACTGTTAGTAGTTCTCTAACAGCTCTAAACTGTTAGTAGTTCTCTAGCAGCAGCTCTAAACTGTTAGTAGTTCTCTAACAGCTCTAAAGTGTTAGTAGTTCTCTAACAGCTCTAAACTGTTAGTAGTTCTCTAACAGCTCTAAAGTGTTAGTAGTTCTCTAACAGCTCTAAACTGTTAGTAGTTCTCTAACAGCTCTAAAGTGTTAGTAGTTCTCTAACAGCTCTAAAGTGTTAGTAGTTCTCTAGCAGCTCTAAACTGTTAGTAGTTCTCTAGCAGCAGCTCTAAACTGTTAGTAGTTCTCTAACAGCTCTAAAGTGTTAGTAGTTCTCTAACAGCTCTAAAGTGTTAGTAGTTCTCTAACAGCTCTAAACTGTTAGTAGTTCTCTAACAGCTCTAAAGTGTTAGTAGTTCTCTAACAGCTCTAAACTGTTAGTAGTTCTCTAACAGCTCTAAAGTGTTAGTAGTTCTCTAACAGCTCTAAACTGTTAGTAGTTCTCTAACAGCTCTAAAGTGTTAGTAGTTCTCTAACAGCTCTAAACTGTTAGTAGTTCTCTAACAGCTCTAAAGTGTTAGTAGTTCTCTAACAGCTCTAAAGTGTTAGTAGTTCTCTAACAGCTCTAAACTGTTAGTAGTTCTCTAACAGCTCTAAACTGTTAGTAGTTCTCTAACAGCTCTAAAGTGTTAGTAGTTCTCTAACAGCTCTAAACTGTTAGTTCTCTAGCAGCTCTAAACTGTTTGTAGTTCTCTAGCAGCTCTAAACTGTTAGTAGTTCTCTAGCAGCTCTAAACTGTTAGTAGTTCTCTAACAGCTCTAAACTGTTAGTAGTTCTCTAACAGCTCTAAACTGTTAGTAGTTCTCTAACAGCTCTAAAGTGTTAGTAGTTCTCTAACAGCTCTAAAGTGTTAGTAGTTCTCTAACAGCTCTAAAGTGTTAGTAGTTCTCTAACAGCTCTAAACTGTTAGTAGTTCTCTAACAGCTCTAAACTGTTAGTTCTCTAGCAGCTCTAAACTGTTAGTAGTTCTCTAGCAGCTCTAAACTGTTAGTAGTTCTCTAGCAGCTCTAAACTGTTAGTAGTTCTCTAGCAGCAGCTCTAAACTGTTAGTAGTTCTCTAACAGCTCTAAACTGTTAGTAGTTCTCTAACAGCTCTAAACTGTTAGTAGTTCTCTAACAGCTCTAAACTGTTAGTAGTTCTCTAACAGCAGCTCTAAACTGTTAGTAGTTCTCTAACAGCTCTAAACTGTTAGTAGTTCTCTAGCAGCTCTAAACTGTTAGTAGTTCTCTAACAGCTCTAAACTGTTAGTAGTTCTCTAGCAGCTCTAAACTGTTAGTAGTTCTCTAACAGCTCTAAACTGTTAGTAGTTCTCTAACAGCTCTAAACTGTTAGTAGTTCTCTAACAGCTCTAAACTGTTAGTAGTTCTCTAACAGCTCTAAACTGTTAGTAGTTCTCTAACAGCTCTAAACTGTTAGTAGTTCTCTAACAGCTCTAAAGTGTTAGTAGTTCTCTAACAGCTCTAAACTGTTAGTAGTTCTCTAACAGCTCTAAACTGTTAGTAGTTCTCTAGCAGCTCTAAACTGTTAGTAGTTCTCTAACAGCTCTAAAGTGTTAGTAGTTCTCTAACAGCTCTAAAGTGTTAGTAGTTCTCTAACAGCTCTAAACTGTTAGTAGTTCTCTAGCAGCTCTAAAGTGTCAGTAGTTCTCTAACAGCTCTAAACTGTTAGTAGTTCTCTAACAGCTCTAAACTGTTAGTAGTTCTCTAACAGCTCTAAACTGTTAGTAGTTCTCTAACAGCTCTAAACTGTTAGTAGTTCTCTAGCAGCAGCTCTAAACTGTTAGTAGTTCTCTAACAGCTCTAAACTGTTAGTAGTTCTCTAACAGCTCTAAACTGTTAGTAGTTCTCTAGCAGCAGCTCTAAACTGTTAGTAGTTCTCTAGCAGCTCTAAAGTGTTAGTAGTTCTCTAACAGCTCTAAACTGTTAGTAGTTCTCTAACAGCTCTAAACTGTTAGTAGTTCTCTAGCAGCAGCTCTAAACTGTTAGTAGTTCTCTAACAGCTCTAAACTGTTAGTAGTTCTCTAACAGCTCTAAACTGTTAGTAGTTCTCTAGCAGCAGCTCTAAACTGTTAGTAGTTCTCTAACAGCTCTAAACTGTTAGTAGTTCTCTAACAGCTCTAAAGTGTTAGTAGTTCTCTAGCAGCAGCTCTAAACTGTTAGTAGTTCTCTAACAGCTCTAAACTGTTAGTAGTTCTCTAACAGCTCTAAAGTGTTAGTAGTTCTCTAACAGCTCTAAACTGTTAGTAGTTCTCTAGCAGCAGCTCTAAACTGTTAATAGTTCTCTAACAGCTCTAAACTGTTAGTAGTTCTCTAACAGCTCTAAAGTGTTAGTAGTTCTCTAACAGCTCTAAAGTGTTAGTAGTTCTCTAACAGCTCTAAAGTGTTAATAGTTCTCTAACAGCTCTAAACTGTTAGTAGTTCTCTAACAGCTCTAAACTGTTAGTAGTTCTCTAGCAGCAGCTCTAAACTGTTAGTAGTTCTCTAACAGCTCTAAACTGTTAGTAGTTCTCTAACAGCTCTAAAGTGTTAGTAGTTCTCTAACAGCTCTAAACTGTTAGTAGTTCTCTAGCAGCAGCTCTAAACTGTTAATAGTTCTCTAACAGCTCTAAACTGTTAGTAGTTCTCTAACAGCTCTAAAGTGTTAGTAGTTCTCTAACAGCTCTAAACTGTTAGTAGTTCTCTAGCAGCAGCTCTAAACTGTTAATAGTTCTCTAACAGCTCTAAACTGTTAGTAGTTCTCTAACAGCTCTAAAGTGTTAGTAGTTCTCTAACAGCTCTAAAGTGTTAGTAGTTCTCTAGCAGCAGCTCTAAACTGTTAGTAGTTCTCTAACAGCTCTAAACTGTTAGTAGTTCTCTAACAGCTCTAAAGTGTTAGTAGTTCTCTAACAGCTCTAAACTGTTAGTAGTTCTCTAGCAGCAGCTCTAAACTGTTAATAGTTCTCTAACAGCTCTAAACTGTTAGTAGTTCTCTAACAGCTCTAAAGTGTTAGTAGTTCTCTAACAGCTCTAAAGTGTTAGTAGTTCTCTAACAGCTCTAAACTGTTAGTAGTTCTCTAGCAGCAGCTCGTACCTGGTTTCTTCTTCTCTGTGATGTTGTCGTCAGTCTGAGCCTCTTCTGGAGGAAACAGGATACATACGTTGTTATGGTATAAACAGTAATGTTGGTGTGTGAGTGTGAGTCAGTGTGTGAGAGACAGAAGACGAAGGACGACGTGCACGTCAATAATTTATTATATATAATATATTATATTATAACTATGATTAATGAAGCAGATCTGGTTCTTTCAAACACTGTAAACTAAAACACGGTGATTTTCTCTCATTAATGTGAATGTTGGTTTCATCATCAGACACTAAACAGACTGTTGGACTATGTGATGTTAGTGGGGGGGTGATACTCCACTGGATGACTCAATAAGAACACAACATTAATAACCCACTGGTTTTAGTGGGTTTAACTCTAATAACCCACTGGTTTTAATGGGTTTGACTCTAATAACCCACTGGTTTTAATGGGTTTAACACTAATAACCCACTGGTTTTAATGGGTTTAACACTAATAACCCACTGGTTTTAATGGGTTTAACTCTAATAACCCACTGGTTTTAATGGGTTTAACACTAATAACCCACTGGTTTTAATGGGTTTAACTCTAATAACCCACTGGTTTTAATGGGTTTAACTCTAATAACCCACTGGTTTTAATGGGTTTAACACTAATAACCCACTGGTTTTAATGGGTTTAACACTAATAACCCACTGGTTTTAATGGGTTTAACTCTAATAACCCACTGGTTTTAATGGGTTTAACTCTAATAACCCACTGGTTTTAATGGGTTTAACACTAATAACCCACTGGTTTTAATGGGTTTAACTCTAATAACCCACTGGTTTTAATGGGTTTAACTCTAATAACCCACTGGTTTTAATGGGTTTAACTCTAATAACCCACTGGTTTTAATGGGTTTAACTCTAATAACCCACTGGTTTTAATGGGTTTAACTCTAATAACCCACTGGTTTTAATGGGTTTAACACTAATAACCCACTGGTTTTAATGGGTTTAACTCTAATAACCCACTGGTTTTAATGGGTTTAACTCTAATAACCCACTGGTTTTAGTGGGTTTAACTCTAATAACCCACTGGTTTTAATGGGTTCAACACTAATAACCCACTGCTTTTAATGGGTTTAACTCTAATAACCCACTGGTTTTAATGGGTTTAACTCTAATAACCCACTGGTTTTAATGGGTTTAACTCTAATAACCCACTGGTTTTAGTGGGTTTAACTCTAATAACCCACTGGTTTTAATGGGTTTGACTCTAATAACCCACTGGTTTTAATGGGTTTAACTCTAATAACCCACTGGTTTTAGTGGGTTTAACTCTAATAACCCACTGGTTTTAATGGGTTTGACTCTAATAACCCACTGGTTTTAATGGGTTTAACACTAATAACCCACTGGTTTTAATGGGTTTGACTCTAATAACCCACTGGTTTTAATGGGTTTAACACTAATAACCCACTGGTTTTAATGGGTTTAACTCTAATAACCCACTGGTTTTAATGGGTTTGACTCTAATAACCCACTGGTTTTAATGGGTTTAACACTAATAACCCACTGGTTTTAATGGGTTTAACTCTAATAACCCACTGGTTTTAATGGGTTTAACACTAATAACTCACTGGTTTTAATGGGTTTGACTCTAATAACCCACTGGTTTTAATGGGTTTAACTCTAATAACCCACTGGTTTTAATGGGTTTAACACTAATAACCCACTGGTTTTAATGGGTTTAACACTAATAACCCACTGGTTTTAATGGGTTTAATGGGTTTTACACTAATAACCCACTGCTTTTAATGGGTTTAACACTAATAACCCACTGGTTTTAATGGGTTTAATGGGTTTTACACTAATAACCCACTGGTTTTAATGGGTTTAACACTAATAACCCACTGGTTTTAATGGGTTTAATGGGTTTTACACTAATAACCCACTGGTTTTAATGGGTTTAACTCTAATAACCCACTGGTTTTAGTGGGTTTAACTCTAATAACCCACTGGTTTTAATGGGTTTGACTCTAATAACCCACTGGTTTTAATGGGTTTAACACTAATAACCCACTGGTTTTAATGGGTTTGACTCTAATAACCCACTGGTTTTAATGGGTTTAACACTAATAACCCACTGGTTTTAATGGGTTTAACTCTAATAACCCACTGGTTTTAATGGGTTTGACTCTAATAACCCACTGGTTTTAATGGGTTTAACACTAATAACCCACTGGTTTTAATGGGTTTAACTCTAATAACCCACTGGTTTTAATGGGTTTAACACTAATAACTCACTGGTTTTAATGGGTTTGACTCTAATAACCCACTGGTTTTAATGGGTTTAACTCTAATAACCCACTGGTTTTAATGGGTTTAACACTAATAACCCACTGGTTTTAATGGGTTTAATGGGTTTAACACTAATAACCCACTGGTTTTAATGGGTTTAATGGGTTTTACACTAATAACCCACTGGTTTTAATGGGTTTAACACTAATAACCCACTGGTTTTAATGGGTTTAATGGGTTTTACACTAATAACCCACTGGTTTTAATGGGTTTAACACTAATAACCCACTGGTTTTAATGGGTTTAATGGGTTTTACACTAATAACCCACTGGTTTTAATGGGTTTAATGGGTTTAACACTAATAACCCACTGGTTTTAATGGGTTTAACACTAATAACCCACTGGTTTTAATGGGTTTAATGGGTTTTACACTAATAACCCACTGGTTTTAATGGGTTTAACTCTAATAACCCACTGGTTTTAATGGGTTTAACACTAATAACCCACTGGTTTTAATGGGTTTAACTCTAATAACCCACTGGTTTTAATGGGTTTAACTCTAATAACCCACTGGTTTTAATGGGTTTAACACTAATAACCCACTGGTTTTAATGGGTTTAACTCTAATAACCCACTGGTTTTAGTGGGTTTAACTCTAATAACCCACTGGTTTTAATGGGTTTGACTCTAATAACCCACTGGTTTTAATGGGTTTAACACTAATAACCCACTGGTTTTAATGGGTTTGACTCTAATAACCCACTGGTTTTAATGGGTTTAACACTAATAACCCACTGGTTTTAATGGGTTTAACTCTAATAACCCACTGGTTTTAATGGGTTTGACTCTAATAACCCACTGGTTTTAATGGGTTTAACACTAATAACCCACTGGTTTTAATGGGTTTAACTCTAATAACCCACTGGTTTTAATGGGTTTAACACTAATAACTCACTGGTTTTAATGGGTTTGACTCTAATAACCCACTGGTTTTAATGGGTTTAACTCTAATAACCCACTGGTTTTAATGGGTTTAACACTAATAACCCACTGGTTTTAATGGGTTTAACACTAATAACCCACTGGTTTTAATGGGTTTAACACTAATAACCCACTGGTTTTAATGGGTTTAATGGGTTTTACACTAATAACCCACTGGTTTTAATGGGTTTAACACCAATAACCCACTGGTTTTAATGGTTTTAATGGGTTTAACACTAATAACCCACTGGTTTTAATGGGTTTAACATTAATAACCCACTGGTTTTAATGGGTTTAACACTAATAACCCACTGGTTTTAATGGGTTTTACACTAATAACCCACTGGTTTTAATGGGTTTAACACTAATAACCCACTGGTTTTAATGGTTTGAATGGGTTTTACAATGATAACCAACTGGTTTTAATGGGTTTTACACTGATAACCCACTGGTTTTAATAGGTTTAACACTAATAACCCGCTGGTTTTAATGGGTTTAACACTAATAACCCACTGGTTTTAATGGGTTTAACACTAATAACCCACTGGTTTTAAAGGGTTTTACACTGATAACCCACTGGTTTTAATGGGTTTAACATTAATAACCCATTGGTTTGAATGGGTTTAACATTAATAACCCACTGGTTTTAATGGGTTTAACACTAATAACCCACTGGTTTTAATGGGTTTAACACTGATAACCCACTGGTTTTAATGGGTTTAACACTAATAACCCATTGGTTTGAATGGTTTTTACATTAATGACCCACTGGTTTTAATGGTTTTAATGGGTTTTATACTAATAACCCACTGGTTTTAATGGGTTTTACACTAATAACCCACCGGTTTTAATGGGCTTTACACTAATAACCCACTGGTTTTAATGGGTTTAACTCTAATAACCCATTGGTTTTAATGGGCTTTACACTAATAACCCACTGGTTTGAATGGGTTGTTAACGTCATTAAAGCAGGTTCTTATTGAGTGGAGCAGCAGGAAGATGGTGGAAATAGAGTGAATACCTTTAAGCTTTACCTGAAGCTCTGTTCCCATTCTCTATGAACAACAAGCACACGCCATCAAACATGGAGACAACCTCATCTCTACGTCATCCAGGTGAGTACTACAAGTTTCTCTCTTCATCCAGGAGGTTTAATCAGCTCTACTGACTGGGGGGGGACACAGCCGACCGTCTCCAACCAGGTCCAGCTACTCCCTCATCAATCCTCATCAGTCCTGCAGTAACACCTCCCCATCACCTGACCTGCCCCGCCCACCTGCTCACCTGCTCACCTGCTCACCTGTTTCCATTCCCCTCATCAGTCCTGCAGTATAAATACCGGCTCATTTCACTCATTCTCTGACAGATTCTCTACTCTGCTAACGCCCTTCTGACCCTCACCTGTCGTCTGATCTTCACCTGTCGTCTTACCCTCATCTGTCGTCTGACCCTCACCTGTCTTCTGACCCTCACCTGTCATCTGATCCTCACCTGTCTTCTGACCCTCACCTGTCGTCTGACCCTCACCTGTCTTCTGACCCTCACCTGTCTTCTGACCCTCACCTGTCTTCTGATCCTCACCTGTCTTCTGACCCTCACCTGTCGTGTGACCCTCACCTGTCTTCTGACCCTCACCTGTCTTCTGACCCTCACCTGTCTTCTGATTCTCACCTGTCTTCTGACCCTCACCTGTCGTCTGACCCTCACCTGTCTTCTGACCCTCACCTGTCTTCTGACCTTCACCTGTCTTCTGACCCTCACCTGTCTTCTGATCCTCACCTGTCTTCTGACCCTCACCTGTCTTCTGACCCTCACCTGTCTTCTGACCCTCACCTGTCTTCTGACCTTCACCTGTCGTCTGACCCTCACCTGTCGTCTGACCCTCACCTGTCTTCTGACATGAGTAAATATGAACTTTTATCTTAACCTGTTTTCTGACAACAATATTTCCTGTTGTTCAGTATACTGTAACTGATAACTGATAACTGATAACTGATAACTGATAACTGATAACTGACGTTCGTACTCACTGGCCTGTGAAGGTTGTTTCTCTTTATCTATAATGAGAGAATGACAGAAGAGAGAGAGAAAGTGATCGATGTCAAACGTCCACAGAAAACTTTCTCAACATTAGATCATCTCTGACTGTGAATCCAGACCTTGAGCTTCTTTGACAGATTTCTTCTCAGCTTTGCCTGAGAGAGAGAGAGAGGAGAGAGAGGAGAGAGAGAGAGAGAGAGAGAGGAGAGAGAGAGAGAGAGAGAGAGAGAGAGAGAGAGAGGAGAAAGAGAAACAGCTTTATTACATCCTGATAATAACTCTGTGTAATCGCGTTGAACATTTACCAGCAGTAACCAGTGTTAGTTACCTGGTTGAGACGGAGATCTGGCAGGTTTCTCCTCCTCCAGTAGTAACCAGTGACTAGTAGTAACCAGCATTTACCAGTAGTAACCAATAGTAACTATTGGTAACTAACAATAGTTAGTTACCTGGTTGAGACGGAGAGCTGGCAGGTTTCTCCTCCTCCAGTAGTAACCAGTAACTAGTAGTAACTAGTTACCAGTAGTAACCAGCAGCAACCAGTGTTAGTTACCTGGTTGAGACAGAGAGCTGGCAGGTTTCTCCTCCTCCAGTAGTAACCAGTAACTAGTAGTAACTAGTTACCAGTAGTAACCAGCAGCAACCAGTGTTAGTTACCTGGTTGAGACAGAGATCTGGCAGGTTTCTCCTCCTCCAGTAGTAACCAGTAACTAGTAGTAACCAGTAACTAGTAGTAACTAGTTACCAGTAGTAACCAGCAGCAACCAGTGTTAGTTACCTGGTTGAGACAGAGAGCTGGCAGGTTTCTCCTCCTCCAGTAGTAACCAGTAACTAGTAGTAACCAGTAACTAGTAGTAACTAGTTACCAGTAGTAACCAGCAGTAACCAGTGTTAGTTACCTGGTTGAGACAGAGAGCTGGCAGGTTTCTCCTCCTCCAGTAGTAACCAGTAACTAGTAGTAACTAGTTACCAGTAGTAACCAGCAGTAACCAGTGTTAGTTACCTGGTTGAGACGGAGATCTGGCAGGTTTCTCCTCCTCCAGTAGTAACCAGTGACTAGTAGTAACCAGCATTTACCAGTAGTAACCAATAGTAACTATTGGTAACTAACAATAGTTAGTTACCTGGTTGAGACGGAGAGCTGGCAGGTTTCTCCTCCTCCAGTAGTAACCAGTAACTAGTAGTAACTAGTTACCAGTAGTAACCAGCAGCAACCAGTGTTAGTTACCTGGTTGAGACAGAGAGCTGGCAGGTTTCTCCTCCTCCAGTAGTAACCAGTAACTAGTAGTAACTAGTTACCAGTAGTAACCAGCAGCAACCAGTGTTAGTTACCTGGTTGAGACAGAGATCTGGCAGGTTTCTCCTCCTCCAGTAGTAACCAGTAACTAGTAGTAACCAGTAACTAGTAGTAACTAGTTACCAGTAGTAACCAGCAGCAACCAGTGTTAGTTACCTGGTTGAGACAGAGAGCTGGCAGGTTTCTCCTCCTCCAGTAGTAACCAGTAACTAGTAGTAACCAGTAACTAGTAGTAACTAGTTACCAGTAGTAACCAGCAGTAACCAGTGTTAGTTACCTGGTTGAGACAGAGAGCTGGCAGGTTTCTCCTCCTCCAGTAGTAACCAGTAACTAGTAGTAACTAGTTACCAGTAGTAACCAGCAGTAACCAGTGTTAGTTACCTGGTTGAGACGGAGCTCTGGCAGGTTTCCCTTCCTTCGCCTCAGAGGTGACGTTTGTCTTCCTCACAGCTTCCAGTCTGGATCTCAGTCTGATGGGCTGTGGACGTGGTTCTGGTTCTGGTTCTGGTTCTGGTTCTGGTTCTGTTGAAGTTAATAGAGAAGATGATGCTCACGAGGAGTTTGTGCTGAACTGGATGATTGAAATGTTAAAAGTGTTCAGAGTCGAACCTTTCTGGGCTCTAGAAGTCTTCACTTTACTCCTGACCCCCGATTCTGCTGAGAGCAGCAAAAACACCTTAGTTAGTTGGTTGGTTGGTTGATTGGTTGGATGGTTAGTTGGTTGGTTGGTTGGTTGGTTAGTTGGTTAGTTAGTTAGTTAGTTAGTTGGTTAGTTTCCTTCATCTCTACAGTCACTGATATGAATGATTGACTTCAGTACTAGTTAACAACATGTTAGTTTCCATCAGTCACTGATATGAATGATTGACTTCAGTACTAGTTAATAACACGTTAGTCACTGATATGAATGATTGACTTCAGTACTAGTTAATAACCTGTCAGTGTGGAGTCACCTGATCTCCTCTTGTGTGGCGCTGCTGCAGCGTCTGGTTTCAGGAGGAAAGAGTCCTGGTTAGTGAACTGAATCAGTTGTTTTTATATTAGCTGCTTCTTCTGGATTAGTTATTAATTATTACACTTTCTATAACTCTCTCTGGCCTGGTCATGTTTTACCTTTCTTAGCAGCTGCAGCAGGTTTGGTTTTCTCTTTAACGGCTGGTTCTGTAAAAACAAAGATATGAAAACTCAAAGATATAAATAATACAGTCTTAAAGCCATTTAGACATTATCATTGTAGGGCTGTAAAAAATAGTTTGAAGCTGCTAAACTTCAGTCATAATGTTGACATTTTAATTCTAAATCAGCATTGGAATGCTTTGAAGGCAACTTTTCTTTTTGTCTATTCATTGTGTTTAAACCCGCCGTTTGGTGCAGATAAAGATCAGATTACACCGATATTATTAGTATTATACTAATATTATTAGTATTATACTGAGAGTCCAGTGGCGGCTGCGTAGGATTGTTTCTGACTCGTGTGATCCAAACATTTCCAATAAGTGTTGTAAAGTCTAAAATTATTGAATAAAACATGAATGTAATCATTTCCATAATGAAATATTCCGCTTCAGTCCATATTTGTTGGCGTTTAGCCTTTCAAAAACTACATTTTCTCTGCGGTCAAAAAACTGTTTGCTCTCCCGCTCGCCATCGCAAACAGAGGGAGGCAACACACCTGTATTAATAAAACAGCACCATAAATTACATTTATAGAACCATGATAACCATTTTTTGCGTGATGAGGTCATAAAATATGACGGCAAACGTTCGAAGCTTCGTTCAAAAACTTCAAGAAGGAAACTTTATATTCCACCTAAATGTTCATTACCTTTCTTAGCAGCTGCAGCAGGTTTGGTTTTCTCTTTAACGGCTTTCTCTGTAAAAACAAAGATATAAAATATAAATTAAAACAGTCTTAAATCCATGTTAACATTATGGTGATGACCTCTCAGTCTACTTGTATGTTAATAAGATCGTTTTCTAGTGTTTTGTTTTATTTATGTCAAGCAGAAACTTTACATTCTACCTAAATGTTCATTACCTTTCTTAGCAGCTGCAGCAGGTTTGGTTTTCTCTGTAAAAACAAAGATATAAAAACTCAAAGATATAAAATATAAATGAAAACAGTCTTAAAGCCATGTTAACATTATGGTGATGACGTCTCAGTGTACTTGTATGTTAATACTGTAACTTCCTATGAGATTGTTTTCTCTTGTTTTATTGTATTTATGTGAAGTACAGTACAAACTTTATATTCCACCAAATGTTCATTACCTTTCTTAGCAGCCACTGCAGGACTTTTGGTTTTCTCTTTTACAGCTTTCTCTGTAAAAACAAAAGCAACGGAATCAAAGATATGAAATATATAAATGAACAAAATATTAAAGCCGTTGTGTTGTTCAGTTGTTCATTTTCAGTCCGAAGTTTACGTCTTCTCATTCTCCAACACTGAAACTTTCTGAGAAACTTCTTTTCTCTTGTTTTATTTTATTTATGTGAGGTGGAAAATGTTCATTACCTTTCTTAGCAGCTACAGCAGGTTTGGTTTTCTCTTTTACAGTTTTCTCTGTAAAAATAAGAGCAACGGACTCAAAAAGATAAATATATATATACAGTATATATAAATGAACCCAATCTTAAAGACATTTTCACATTATTTATGTGAAGTAGAAACTTTATATTCCACCAAAATGTTCATTATACCTTTCTTAGCAGCTGCAGCAGGTTTGGTTTTCTCTTTTCTTGCTGTTGGTTCTGCAACATAAAAATATGAATAAGTTATATTAAATTAAAATGGATATTCTCCTCAAGAGAAGCTCAGTGAGTTCCAGAGTTTATTCACCTTTCTTTGCAGCAGCAGCTTTGGTTTTGTCTTTGGCAGCTGCAGCGTCTAGATTTGGAGAAATGAGTGTTGAGTTATGTTATTAATATCTTACTGAAGTGTGTGTAGATTTACTATCTGGATCATAATCATCTGTAACACTGAAAACATAAAGGACCTTTCTTTGTTGTCTGTCTGGCTGCTGCTGCTGTCTCTGAGGGGATAAATGAGTAATGAATTAATCCTGTGTCATAGCGTACATCACTGTTTAATGCTGCAGACGTGGTTATTTACGACAGATTAAACATTCAGTGGATCTGGAGACGCAGACGGTACCTTTTTCTGTTTCAGCAGCCTTGCTTTTCTTCTTTGCTGCTGGAAAATATCACATATTGATTATTGTTCACAGCAGTGATTAAGAGAAAGATAATTCTGTGAGTTTAACTATGAATTAAATAGTTTGTACCTTTCTTGGTGGAGGCAGCCTTCACTTCCTCCTCAACAGTCTCTGGTTCTTTAAGAGAGAAAACAGATTAGACAAGTCAACAAACTGAAGGTTTCTCTTTTATATTTCTTCAGCAAAAATACTTTATTACAGTTTGAAGTAACATTTTCAATCTGGTGAATATGTTGAATCAAAATTAAACTCATCATTTACTCTCCCTGACAGGTCAACTGTTTCTCATCTCAACCGAAATAAGTTGTAGTTTTGTTACCTAAACCTAAAGAAGTTGTAGTTTTGTTATCTAAACCTAAAGAAGTTGTAGTTTTGTTACCTAAACATAAAGAAGTTATAGTTTTGTTACCTAAACCTAAAGAAGTTGTAGTTTTGTTACCTAAACCTAAAGAAGTTGTAGTTGTGTTACCTAAACCTAAAGAAGTTATAGTGTTGTTACCTAAACCGAAATAAGTTGTAGTTTTGTTACCTAAACCTAAAGAAGTTGTAGTTTTGTTACCTAAACCGAAATAAGTTGTAGTTTTGTTACCTAAACCTAAAGAAGTTGTAGTTTTGTTACCTAAACCTAAAGAAGTTATAGTTTTGTTACATAAACTTAAAGAAGTTATAGTTTTGTTACCTAAACCTAAAGAAGTTGTAGTTTTGTTACCTAAACCGAAATAAGCTATAGTTTTGTTACCTAAACCTAAAAAAGTTGTAGTTTTGTTACCTAAACCGAAATAAGTTGTAGTTTTGTTACCTAAACCTAAAGAAGTTGTAGTTTTGTTACCTAAACCGAAATAAGTTGTAGTTTTGTTACCTAAACCTAAAGAAGTTGTAGTTTTGTTACCTAAACATAAAGAAGTTATAGTTTTGTTACCTAAACCTAAAGAAGTTGTAGTTTTGTTACCTAAACCTAAAGAAGTTGTAGTTGTGTTACCTAAACCTAAAGAAGTTATAGTGTTGTTACCTAAACCGAAATAAGTTGTAGTTTTGTTACCTAAACCTAAAGAAGTTGTAGTTTTGTTACCTAAACCGAAATAAGTTGTAGTTTTGTTACCTAAACCTAAAGAAGTTGTAGTTTTGTTACCTAAACCTAAAGAAGTTATAGTTTTGTTACATAAACTTAAAGAAGTTATAGTTTTGTTACCTAAACCTAAAGAAGTTGTAGTTTTGTTACCTAAACCGAAATAAGCTGTAGTTTTGTTACCTAAACCTAAAAAAGTTGTAGTTTTGTTACCTAAACCGAAATAAGTTGTAGTTTTGTTACCTAAACCTAAAGAAGTTGTAGTTTTGTTACCTAAACCGAAATAAGTTGTAGTTTTGTTACCTAAACCTAAAGAAGTTGTAGTTTTGTTACCTAAACCGAAATAAGTTGTAGTTTTGTTACCTAAACCTAAAGAAGTTGTAGTTTTGTTACATAAACTTAAAGAAGTTGTAGTTTTGTTACCTAAACCGAAATAAGTTGTAGTTTTGTTACCTAAACCTAAAAAAGTTGTAATTTTGTTACCTAAACCTAAAGAAGTTATAGTTTTGTTACCTAAACCTAAAGAAGTTGTAGTTTTGTTACCTAAACCTAAAAAAGTTGTAGTTTTGTTGCCTAAACCTAAAGAAGTTGTAGTTTTGTTACATAAACCTAAAGAAGTTATAGTTTTGTTACCTAAACCTAAAGAAGTTGTAGTTTTGTTACCTAAACCGAAATAAGTTGTAGTTTTGTTACCTAAACCTAAATAAGTTATAGTTTTGTTACCTAAACCTAAAAAAGTTGTAGTTTTGTTGCCTAAACCTAAAGAAGTTGTAGTTTTGTTACATAAACCTAAAGAAGTTATAGTTTTGTTACCTAAACCGAAATAAGTTGTAGTTTTGTTACCTAAACCTAAAAAAGTTGTAGTTTTGTTACCTAAACCTAAAGAAGGTGTAGTTTTGTTACATAAACCTAAAGAAGTTGTAGTTTTGTTACCTAAACCGAAATAAGTTGTAGTTTTGTTACCTAAACCTAAAAAAGTTGTAGTTTTGTTACCTAAACCTAAAGAAGTTATAGTTTTGTTACCTAAACCTAAAGAAGTTATAGTTTTGTTACCTAAACCTAAAGAAGTTGTAGTTTTGTTGCCTAAACTTATGAATTTGTAGTTTTGTTCATTTTTACAACATAATAGGTGTAGTAGGCGTAGTAGGCGTAGTAGGCCCCTACTGACCCACATGTATGGTGCTTATAGCGACTGATCTCGCCTATTTAATGGCCTGATAACAGGTGAATCAGGTGAATCAGGTGAATGAGGTGAATCAGGTGAATCAGGTGAACCAGGTGAACCAGGTGAATGAGGTGAATGAGGTGAAGCAGGTGAACCAGGTGAACCAGGTGAATGAGGTGAATGAGGTGAAGCAGGTGAACCAGGTGGAATGGGGGATAATAAATTAGTTCAGCCATATTGACTGGAAGCTTTGAATCTGTACGTACCGTATCAGAATATCAGAATAAATGGTGTGTTCTCACCGTGGACCGGAGCTCCAGCCGGCTGAGCTTCAGCAGCTGGACTCTGGATCTCAGGCTGGACTGGAGCCTCTCGCTCTGTGGCCTCTGGCTGTACTGGCTGTACTGGTTCTGCTTGGGGCTGCATCACTGGCTGCATGGGTTGATACGGTTGGTACTGGGCGTAGAGCGGCTGCTGATAAAGAGGCTGCAGCGGTGGAGCTCCGGGATGGACCGGGTGAGCATTCAGAACCGGAGCAGACGGAGCTGGAAACAAATATGTGTTTTATAGTCCAGCAACATCATTACTGATATTATATCAGTCATAGCTGATGTGACAACAGTGTGAGTACCTGACATGGTCGGAGGAGGGTACGGGTTGTCTGTGACCACGTGATGAACTGGAACATAAAGAGATATGTATATATATATATATATATATATATATATATATATATATATAGAAGCAGAAGAGTTATGAAGTCAGATATTTATTTCCTCTGCATGATAACTTACCGTACCAGCCAGGTGGGGACGGGCAGTAGACTGGAGCAGGACGGCATGGACCAACTGAAAATACATCCTCCAGGTTACTACATGAATATAATTATATATACATTCAATTCATAATGAATATAACAGCTATTATACCTTCATGTCCCGATTCTGGGACCTCCTCTTGTTTCTTCGTCTCTGTCTCTGTCAGAGAAAAAGAACCTGCTAAGTACAACAGACTGCTGCTACGTACAACAGACCGTTGCTACGTACAACAGACCGTTGCTACGTACAACAGACCGTTGCTACGTATAACAGACCGTTGCTACGTACAACAGACCGTTGCTACGTACAACAGACCGTTGCTACGTACAACAGACCGTTGCTACGTACAACAGACCGTTGCTACGTACAACAGACCGTTGCTACGTACAACAGACCGTTGCTACGTGTAACAGACCGTTGCTACGTACAACAGACCGTTGCTACGTACAACAGACCGTTGCTACGTACAACAGACCGTTGCTACGTACAACAGACCGTTGCTACGTACAACAGACCGTTGCTACGTGTAACAGACCGTTGCTACGTACAACAGACCGTTGCTACGTATAGCAGACCGTTGCTACGTATAACAGACCGTTGTTATGAATAACAGACCGTTGCTACGTGTAACAGACCGTTGCTACGTATAGCAGACCATTGTTATGAATAACAGACCGTTGCTACGTGTAACAGACCGTTGTTATGAATAACAGACCGTTGCTACGTATAGCAGACCGTTGTTATGAATAACAGACCGTTGCTACGTATAGCAGACCGTTGTTATGAATAACAGACCGTTGCTACGTATAGCAGACCGTTGCTACGTGTAACAGACCGTTGCTACGTGTAACAGACCGTTGCTACGTATAGCAGACCGTTGCTACGTATAGCAGACCGTTGCTACGTATAGCAGACCGTTGCTAGCCGTGTAATAAGCAGGATAATGTACAGCTAGCAGGTCATTGTTGTGAAATAAGCCCTTTCAGGGTGATGAGAGACGCTCAGCGTCGCCCTGTCAGGGTTCATTTCACAACGATGACCGGCTCGCTGTACATTATCCTTTATTGAAGAGTACATTATCCTTTATAGAAGAGTACATTATCCTTTATAGAAGAGTACATTATCCTTTATAGAAGAGTACATTATCCTTTATAGAAGAGTGTCATCCTGACTGTCTATACTTTAATATTACTACTATCTGAATGGAGGGTTGAAGGACTGTACAGATTGTAAAGTGATTTGTGATATTGGGCGATATAAACATATATATATATATATATATATATATATATACAATAGGAAACTTGTGTTGTGTCTAATCACAGATGAGTGACTGCGACTTATTAGCGGCTGAATCGTCCACTTACCTTTCCTGTCCGTCTTGGTGGGACTCTTTTCCACTCTCTTGGCTTTTTATTGGAATGAACAAGAGAAAACATCCCGTTAGTTTAAGCAACACTATTTATCAGTGTGAGGTTAAAGCTAGCTAGTTAAAGTTAGCTTAGCATAAAGACTGGAAACAGTTGATCGGCCTGATACTTCATGGACAGATGAGCTCCTGATTCACCGTTCCACGGCTGCAGTAAATGTGTGAATACCTCTGAGGAGAGCAGGAAGTCTCTTGATCCGCCGGATTTTTGGCTCCAGAGCTGCAATTCTGGGCAGAGCTGGAAGCAACACCATCCCATCATTTAACTCATCCCATCACAGTAAGAACAAGGATCACACCGGGTGTTCGCTATGTTTCAGTGTTCAGTGTTACCTTTCCGTTTTGGCTTGTCATCGGTCTTCACAGCTTCACGCTCTTAAAATCAAACAAAATGAAATTATTAGTTATTAGTTAATGTTTAGTTTTAGCTTAGAGAAGCAGGTTGATCAGAAACACTGAAACATCATCATCACCATACATTAGCTTTGTTTGTCTTTGGAGTTTAGTGTCAGAACCTTGTTCTTATCCGTACTGTACCTTTTCTCCTCCTCACAGCTGAAACTCTTCTAACAGCATCTGAAAACAGCAACATCAGATCACTGACATACAACTACGACCTGGAACAGCTTTATCAGAGAGATGTGTTATCTTTCACCAACACTCTTCTTTCATTCTCTCTGCTACTGTGAAAACGTTAAAGTGAAGCGCTACAGCTACCAAACAGCCTCTAAACTGACTCCACCTGAACCTTCAACCCTTAATGGAATAAAGTCACACCACCGACACTCTGCTCAAACAAAGACGTTCTTCACACGACAGTCTCAAACCTTTTCTGTCTGCTGTCTTGGTGGCGGTCTCTTTGACCTTTGCAGAGGTCATACAAGGACACACTGAAAC
The DNA here is from genome assembly GCF_043250625.1 of Sebastes fasciatus. Classification (NCBI taxonomy): domain Eukaryota; kingdom Metazoa; phylum Chordata; class Actinopteri; order Perciformes; family Sebastidae; genus Sebastes; species Sebastes fasciatus. The sequence goes on from NC_133812.1 coordinate 30,177,655, forward strand.
CACAAAGCACACGGTCCAGGTGAGGTTACAGGTAAATGTGATGTATAACAGTCCAGGTGAGGTTACAGGTAAATGTGATGTATAACAGTCCAGGTGAGGTTACAGGTAAATGTGATGTATAACAGTCCAGGTGAGGTTACAGGTAAATGTGATGTATAACAGTCCAGGTGAGGTTACAGGTAAATGTGATGTATAACAGTCCAGGTGAGGTTACAGGTAAATGTGATGTATAACAGTCCAGGTGAGGTTACAGGTAAATGTGATGTATAACAGTCCAGGTGAGGTTACAGGTAAATGTGATGTATAACAGGTGTAACGGTCTCTCTGACCTGTGGGTTCAGTCTTTGGTGCTTCTTCCTCCTCAGGTTCAGGTATAGGTTTGATCACATCCACCATGGCCTTCTCCTCATCGTCGTCTTCATCGTCCTCCTCCTCTTCTCTGTCTTCAGGCTCGTCTACTGTTTTCTTTAGTCCAGCTGTCGGCTCTTCGTCCTCCCCCTCATCATCATCATCATCATCATCGTCGTCCTCCTCAGCGGCAGCAGGCTGAGCGGTGACTGAGGCTGAAAGCAGAAACAGACGTTTATATTCATGTGTCAGGTGACTGGTGACGTTGAACTGTAGTTTACTATTGACTTCATAAACACTGAATATGAATGAAATACACTTTAAGAGAAACTGTTAGATGATGTGTATGAAACGCAGCAGGTAGTGTGATAATCACCAACTGTTTCTGCTTCAGCATCCTCAGTCTTGTCTTCATCAGCAGCCTGTTTGACGTCCTCCGCATCCTCTTCCTCTTCCTCATCCTCCTCCTCATCCTCCTCCTCTTCCTCGTTTGCCTCAGTCTTTACCGCCTCCTCCTGGACAGTGAACGCTGCAGTGGCAGCTACAAACACACAGTCAGAGAGCAGAGAAGGAAAGAGATGAAACTCTGATGCTTTTTAACAACAGCTGCCATTTTGGACTGAAAAAGCATATTATTATTATTATTATTATTATTATTATTATTATTATTATTATTATATGGTCTGACCTGTACTTATTATCTGTACCTAAAGTCCACACAGAACTAGGTAAGATGGCCTTCTCCTGGAACACACTGGAAGCTCAGTTGAAACTGGAGTCTGATGACTTTTGATGAATTTAAAACATGAATGAAAGACCTGGAAGAGAGTCAGTCAGGAGCTGTCTGTGTTTCTGGATACTTTCACTTTAGCGTTGGCTTCCAACACTTGATTTGAATGTGTTTGTATGATATTATGCTATGTATTTATTCAGCATTTGTTTTATGTTGTGGCGTCTGAAGTTTGTTTGAATGCTGCTGTCTTGACCAGGTCTCTCTTACTAAAGAGATTCTTAATCTCAATGAGTACTCCTGTTGAAGTAATCCCTTTTTAAACTACATAAAAATGTGATAAACAAAGATAAAGTATTAATCCTATAACCCTGTGTTTATTACTGAAACAGCATACAACCATAGTGCTGCTGTATTTTCATTAGAGCCCCAGTGCTGTAACTCACAGCTCTAAGTGATGTAATGCAAACAAACTCCAGATCACCTCTCAGCTGCGTGGACAGGGATCTGTCTCTGACATAATGGATGTCGGGGAGGCAGCTAGAGCAGATGTATGGTAGATGTTGACAGAGACCAGTAGAAGTGGAGA
>NC_133812.1:30184321-30194321 GCF_043250625.1 Sebastes fasciatus
GATGTTTTACTGTATCTACTGTACGTTGTTATCTAATGATGTTTAACTGTATCTACTGTATGTTGTTATCTAATGATGTTTTACTGTATCTACTGTATGTTGTTATCTAGTGATGTTTTACTGTATCTACTGTACGTTGTTATCTAATGATGTTTAACTGTATCTACTGTATGTTGTTATCTAGTGATGTTTTACTGTATCTACTGTACGTTGTTATCTAATGATGTTTAACTGTATCTACTGTATGTTGTTATCTAGTGATGTTTAACTGTATCTACTGTACATTGTTATCTAGAGATGTTTTACTGTATCTACTGTACGTTGTTATCTAGTGATGTTTTACTGTATCTACTGTACGTTGTTATCTAGAGATGTTTTACTGTATCTACTGTATGTTGTTATCTAGAGATGTTTTACTGTATCTGCTGTATGTTGTTATCTAGAGATGTTTTACTGTATCTACTGTATGTTGTTATCTAGTGATGTTTTACTGTATCTACTGTACGTTGTTATCTAGTGATGTTTTACTGTATCTACTGTATGTTGTTATCTAGTGATGTTTTACTGTATCTACTGTATGTTGTTATCTAGTGATGTTTTACTGTATCTACTGTATGTTGTTATCTAGTGATGTTTTACTGTATCTACTGTACGTTGTTATCTAATGATGTTTTACTGTATCTACTGTATGTTGTTATCTAGTGATGTTTTACTGTATCTGCTGTACGTTGTTATCTAGCGATGCCCATTGACTTTCACTGGTCAGATGGTCAATGTTAGGAGGAGGTGTGAAGCTCTGTAAAGGCAACGGGAGCTGCCTTTTTTTCCCTCAATGTGGCCCTAATACTGCGTAGTACATTGTCTCTTTGGCCCTCACTGCATTAGACTTATACTACACTATATACTTAGACCATAAACTGTGTTACCTTCATCACAAAGATCACATGTTTTGCAGTTCCAGGCAGATTTTTTATTTTAAAATGTCTCTTTGATAGTAGGTTTAGGACCTTTAGGATAAAGGTTGCTGACCCCTGGTCTAGTCTGTAATGAATCAAGCTGAAACGAGAGGTGCGTACCTTTACTTCGAGAGGGTAGAAATTCTCCTAGAACACAGAAAGAGAAATGGAAATCAGAAACAGAACTAAACAGAACTACAGATTTAACTGGATCAAGCATGTCACTGTTTGGATGCTAATAAAGAACCTTGTTAGTCCGTTTAGTAGACAGCTCAGCGGAAGCAGAGGTTAGTGAGAAACAGACAGTATAGTGATTTACTGTTACCAGAGTGAGGAGGGACAGGACTGATTATAAAGAGTTCATTTACACGTTCATGGAAAAATAGGAATCATAAAATACCTTTTGTTCTCTTAATCTTCACCTCCTCCTCCTCCTCCTCCTCCTCCTCCTCCTCCTCCAACCATCTTGAATCTTTGAGATGGTTCATACATAATATCAGTCCCTCCGTCCCTCAGCCACACCTTTAATGTATTTACTGTATGTTCCTGCAGTGGCATCACTATCCATCTGAACAATCTTCACCCATTGATTTCACTTTATTAGACCCTGATTAAAGTCATAACTTTACGAGAAAACAAAGTTGTAATATTACGAGGATAAGGGTGCCGTCAAGTGAGGACAGATTGCAGTACATGTGCAGTTCAATGATTTGCATTAAATCAACAAAATGCCTTCTTTTAATGATTATTCATTTTCTAAATCTTTAAAGAACAGCACATATAAGAATGCAGCGCAGCAGAATGAGGACTGAAACAGGAAATACATCAACACAAACCTTTTTTTCTCACTGCGTATAGATTTCCTAGAAAAGAGGAAAGAGAGATGAATTAAAGCATGATGTCATCAATTAATCAACATTTTACTAAATAGTTCAGCTTTTTGGGGATGCACCGTTTGTCTTTCTATCATGACTGTTAGAGCTGGACGATCCACCTATCTCCTGATTCATCATGTCTATATACACTATATCTAGATATCTATATATATCTATCACCATACCTGGTGCTGATTCCATATGTAATGGGATTTCTAGTGATTGTTAAAATCATTAAAACATCTATTTAGAAATCCTAAATAAAAGAACATTTCTAATGACTGCACCTTCGTCTTCTGCAGGAGCGACCAGGTTGGAAACAAATTTCAACATCACGCTGATGACGTTGGTGGATTCCTCCACGGCGTCGTTCACCGCCTTCATGGGGTCCGAGCCGATCCTGCTGAGGCCTCCTGGTGGATCAAGGACACGGATACAGTTCAGGTCCGTCATCTAGTTCTGCTGAAGCTGTTCTCCTGCTTGTTCCAGACCAAGCCAAACAAGAGTTTCTGACTCTTACTCACACATTTGCTCAGTGCAGACGTCTCTCTGCACTGAGCAAATGTCAGCAAACATCAGCTCTAGAGCGAAAGGGTTAAACTGTGGTGGGGCTGCATCAGGCATCACCCACCGTCCAGTTTAACCACAGCAGGAGGCCTCAACATCACATACTGCTGTGCACTAAGCATCTGAACACATCACAGTGACCCTCTTTCATCAACTCACTCCTCATGAGATCTGATCGGCTGTTAAACATGTTGATTGATTTACATATAAATATAATATAGTTAACACACTAGTAGACAATTTAGCTTCAGACTGAACAGACTGAGAGTCTCCCAGTGAAGATGAACCCAGGCAGTTTGATGGAAGAGGACCAGTGATCCCAGCAAACACCTTTGAATCAGAGAGGAAGAAAACTAGATATTGTTCTCCTTATTTAGACATTATGTAATCATATCATCTCATTACTCAACGCATTGTTCATTAATGAACCTAAAGTCAGTTCCCTGACTACAACCAGACCTTCACAAACAAATAAATAAATAAACACAGAAAGAAATCTAGAAAAATAAAAGTATAGCAGTAAAATCCATTTTAAAGGCAGAGACTGATTTATTTAATTTTTCAGATATCTATATACTGTTTGTGTTTTATGTTTTTTCCTGGTTGGAATCTAAATACTTACTAAATATTTCAAGTATTTGAACTATTTGTTTTCTTTACACAAATATATAGACGACATAAGAGAGAGATAAACGAGAGAAATATTTCTTCTACACAAATTAGACTACAAACTATTCATAACATCATGTATATCTGGAATACTGTCAGTAGCAGACAGAAATACATTGAAAGCTAGTATCAGCAGTCAACGTTAGGTCAACGTTAGGTCAACGTTAGGTCAACGTTAGGTCAACGCTAGGTCAACGTTATGTCAACGTTAGGTCATTAGTAGGTTGTATCAGCGCCTTTAGAAGCAGCTTCTGGTCGGAGCGGTTAGTAGCAGATGAGGTGTCTTGCCTCTACGGCCTGAATCCTTTAAAACCTTCCTGACGACAGGAGGTGGGCGACCTGGTTGGAGGAGAAACACAGCGGCAATAAGACATCAGACATTTAACAGAGCGGGGAAGCGAGAAGAGGAGGGAAAGAAGGAGTTCAGTAAAGTATTTCTGTGATGGCATGATGAAGAAAGAGATGTTTATGATTCATATTATACTAATAATACTGTCAGAAAGAACAAAAGAGAAGTTGATATTTCTGTTAATATCAACTGATTTGTCCTCCCGTTCTTTTCTCCTTTGTTTGGAGGTGAAATTGTGAATATGAATGATTATTAATAATATTACAGTCTAGGGAAACATGTTGGCATTGTATGTTTCTGCAAACCACGGACACGTTGATCGAGCATCGAGCATCGAGCATCGAGCATCGAGCATCGAGCATCGAGCATCGAGCATCGAGCATCGAGCGACCATTACTGAAAGTTATGTGGTTTAATAACGAGTATAACGAGCTAGAAAGTCCACTAAAGGCAGGTGGGAGCTGTAGTGGACGGGTCTAACAAACTCAGGAATTTCACCCAGGAGGACGCTGTTTGTGTCCCGTGTGACACCAAAAATGACTTTACGTTTTTTACTTAACGTTTGGCTTGTTACATAACTTCCCATAACAAAGTCTACTAAGGGTTGTTGTTGTTTATATACGGTAGTTACGTTGGTAAATATGTAACCAACGGTAAACATCGACTTTACGCTTTTTACAAGTCATTGTTTGTTTTACGTAACGTTGTTACGCTTGTTACGTAACGTTACGTAAGAACGTCCGATAAGGGCAGTTATTTCGCTTTTTGTTGTATTATTTGAACACAAACCATGATGTGTGTTTTCTAATCTTAACCAGGTAGTTTTGCTGCCTCATTAACAACGTTAACCACGTGGCAGTGTGCGTTTCTGCACGCGAGATATGAGGCTGATATGAAACGTACCGTGTAGTTCAGAAACGTGGATATTCAACATATCCCTGTGTTGGGAGGGAAAATGGATGCACTGCTATGTTTTGGTTGTGCTACATTATTCTAGTCTCTTACGTTACTTTCTGTTCATTAACAGAGAGAATCCCGCGTAACAAAGAAGGAGGATTAAAGTAGGATGTTGATGTTAGGGTTAGAACATCCAGTAGAGGTGGACACAACAGAAATACATGAAGTTCTAGAAGCATTGTTTGTTTTAATGTTGAGAAGAGAAATGGAACCAATGCTTCCAACTTAGTGATGTCACTGTTACAGAGAAACACATCACAGCTAGTACATTTCATACCAGGGCAGTACAAAAACATTCAGATAAAGAATCAGACTCAAATAGAGAAAGAGAAAATACAAACAACAACATCTATGATAAGACAAATATATCTATATCTATATCTATATCTATATCTTCTTGTTGCTGTAGGAACTGTTTTATTCTTCACTTCTATCTTTGACAAATAACTGACCCTCCATGCTGAAAAACTGCAGCTCCAATATATGACGTATATATATATATATATATATATATATATATATATATATATATACATATATAGTATATAACCCTGTGTTAACCCCGTGTTAACCCTGTGTTAACCCCGTGTTAACCCTGTGTTCTTGGTTGATAATAGTGGGAGAAATGGAAACTGCTGTTTTGGGTGTTTTGTTTTGTAACTTCCGTTAGTGACGTTTGTCTCGAGTTGTTTTTTATCGACGTTTGTGACGTGTTTTCCGTAGCTGTGTTAGATTGTTTCTGTACATATTTTACTTAGTTTATGTTCTTATTTTAAGCCCAACCATGATGTTTTCCCTTACCTTAACTAAGTGTTTTTCTTGCCTGAACCTCAGTTAGTACAGTTGTGAAAAGGCTAAAGTGCGTCCTCATGACACGCAGAAGGTCCGTGTAATGTCGTGGTATTTAAGCGCCTTCCAGTGAGAGCGGGTTGTCCTTTAAAGGAAGAAGAGAGAGGTGAGAAATGTGCAAGTAGACTTCTGAAACCGACTTCTGAAACCAAACCTCCGTCCTGGGAAATGTGTAAGATCTTAATAATCAAACCTAATGATCTGGAAGTCCAGTCCAAAGCCCGTAGAACTCCGTCCCGCACGCTACGTGTCAAGTATTGAGCTGTTGCAGCAACGCTGCCCCAAAACCAGTCTGAAGCCGCCAACTGGAGCTGAGTCTCCTTTACAATTCGCCCAAGTTCTAACCCTCAGAACCGAGCCCATCTGGTAGCCATGTATGAGCCAGAGCCGGCCCACATCTGGCGCCAGAACAGAGCCAGGTGTGCCTGACTTGGCTGGTTGAGTAAAAGCAGGTGTGAGAATGTATATTATATGTCATCATGTCCTCACCTGAAACGGTCCTGTAGTCCATCAGGTCAAACATGATGACAAAAACACAAGACCATGTGATGAGTAGAGCCAGAACCAGGATCCAGGCCAGCGGGGAGCTGAAGGTCGAGTGGAGGTCTTCTGTAAACGTCTTCTTGGGCCCTCGCCCCGACGCCGCCCCGGCGTCTACGTTCCGGTCGATGACCATGATGGTGGTGGTGGTGGTCGACGACCGCGCTGAGGAGCAAACAAACTGTGATCAGACGCAGAAATATGAAATATGGCCTTCAATAGATCCGTTTTTATTATCTTTATAATGTACAGGCTCAACACACTATTCCATATTAATACAGGTAACGTTGGGCGCTGTCCTGTGCAGCCACAGCGAGGTGACATCATGGTTACCGGAGGTAGTACAAGTACTCACACCTTGTACTTAAGTTAACGTAGCACCACAGTGTAGAAATACTCTCTTACAAGTACATGTCCTGCATTAGCATGAAAATACTGTATACTAAAAGTAAAAGTCCTCGTTATGCAGAATAATATATTGGATTATAATTATTGAATTCATGTGTTCATCAGTTTAATGTTGCAGCTGATAAAGGTAGTGATAATTATACTTTATCTACTTGATACATTTTTAGCGTTATCTATATTACATCCTGATTTATTTATGCTTTTTCAAACATTTTCCCCGAATTTATTTTTTGGGGAATTTTCAGAATTTAAAAAAAAAAAATGTCAGACTTTTTTTTCAAACATTTATGCTCATATCTGAATCTGCAACGTAACAAGTAACTAAAGGTATATATTTGCCTCTGAGATGAAGAATAGAAGTAGAAAGTAGCAGAACATGTACATATCCAATCCAAATGTATTTATAAAGCACATTTAAAAAGAACAAAAGTTGACCAAAGTGCTGTACAATTATACATAAAAACATAAAAACAACTCAATAAAACACTCAGACCGACTTAAAACCAACAGGACATTAAAGTAATAAAAGTCTTAAGACCAATAGGACATTAAAATAATAAAAGTCTTAAGACCAATAGGACATTAAAATAATAAAAGTCTTAAGACCAATAGGACATTAAAATAATAAAAGTCTTAAAACCAACAGGACATTAAAGTAATAAAAGTCTTAAGACCAATAGGACATTAAAATAATAAAAGTCCAATAGGAAAGGGAAAAAAAGGATTAAAAAAGGCTACTCTCATGCCGAGGAATAAAAGAATAAAATACTTAAGTAAGGTACAAGTAGCTCACAACTGTACTTAAGTACAGTACTTGAATAAATGTACTTAGTTACTTTCCACCACTGACATTTACTAGATGTCACCTGATGGTTAGTTAGATATCAACATTACCCCTTTATTGTGGTTATTAACATTATTATCATTAGTAGCAGTCGTGGTTGTCTGGATGTCTGGTTGTCTGGCTGTCTGGTTGTCTGGTTGTCTAGATGTCTGGATGTCTGGATGTCTGGATGTCTGGATGTCTGGCTGTCTGGATGTCTGGATGTCTGGATGTCTGGCTGTCTGGCTGTCTGGCTGTCTGGATGTCTGGATGTCTGGCTGTCTGGCTGTCTGGCTGTCTGGATGTCTGGATGTCTGGCTGTCTGGCTGTCTGGCTGTCTGGCTGTCTGGATGTCTGGATGTCTGGATGTCTGGATGTCTGGCTGTCTGGCTGTCTGGATGTCTGGATGTCTGGATGTCTGGATGTCTGGCTGTCTGGATGTCTGGATGTCTGGCTGTCTGGCTGTCTGGCTGTCTGGATGTCTGGCTGTCTGGCTGTCTGGCTGTCTGGCTGTCTGGCTGTCTGGCTGTCTGGATGTCTGGATGTCTGGCTGTCTGGCTGTCTGGATGTCTGGCTGTCTGGCTGTCTGGCTGTCTGGCTGTCTGGATGTCTGGATGTCTGGCTGTCTGGATGTCTGGTTGTCTGGATGTCTGGATGTCTGGCTGTCTGGATGTCTGGATGTCTGGTTGTCTGGTTGTCTGGTTGTCTGGCTGTCTGGATGTCTGGCTGTCTGGATGTCTGGATGTCTGGCTGTCTGGCTGTCTGGCTGTCTGGATGTCTGGCTGTCTGGCTGTCTGGCTGTCTGGCTGTCTGGCTGTCTGGATGTCTGGATGTCTGGATGTCTGGCTGTCTGGCTGTCTGGATGTCTGGCTGTCTGGCTGTCTGGCTGTCTGGCTGTCTGGATGTCTGGATGTCTGGATGTCTGGCTGTCTGGCTGTCTGGCTGTCTGGCTGTCTGGCTGTCTGGCTGTCTGGCTGTCTGGATGTCTGGCTGTCTGGCTGTCTGGCTGTCTGGCTGTCTGGATGTCTGGATGTCTGGATGTCTGGATGTCTGGCTGTCTGGCTGTCTGGCTGTCTGGATGTCTGGCTGTCTGGCTGTCTGGCTGTCTGGCTGTCTGGATGTCTGGATGTCTGGCTGTCTGGCTGTCTGGATGTCTGGATGTCTGGCTGTCTGGCTGTCTGGATGTCTGGTTGTCTGGCTGTCTGGATGTCTGGCTGTCTGGATGTCTGGTTGTCTGGCTGTCTGGATGTCTGGCTGTCTGGATGTCTGGTTGTCTGGCTGTCTGGATGTCTGGCTGTCTGGATGTCTGGCTGTCTGGCTGTCTGGATGTCTGGTTGTCTGATTGTCTGGTTGTCTGGCTGTCTGGCTGTCTGGATGTCTGGTTGTCTGGCTGTCTGGATGTCTGGCTGTCTGGATGTCTGGTTGTCTGGCTGTCTGGATGTCTGGCTGTCTGGATGTCTGGTTGTCTGGATGTCTGGATGTCTGGCTGTCTGGATGTCTGGATGTCTGGTTGTCTGGTTGTCTGGTTGTCTGGCTGTCTGGATGTCTGGCTGTCTGGATGTCTGGTTGTCTGGCTGTCTGGATGTCTGGCTGTCTGGATGTCTGGCTGTCTGGATGTCTGGCTGTCTGGCTGTCTGGCTGTCTGGCTGTCTGGCTGTCTGGCTGTCTGGTTGTCTGGTTGGTAGTTTCCAGTTTATTGGTATTAATGTGGTTTAAATAATCCAGTCACTCATTTATATCGACGGACAGCCTAAATCAAAATACAACAAAACATAGTAGAACAAATGGTTTGCACCTACTGTATATGCATTCATCCAAACATTATACTGTAATCTATACGTCTATATACGTCTCTACACGTCTATATACGTCTATACACGTCTATACACGTCTATATACGTCTATATACGTCTATACGTCTATACGTCTATATATGTCTATATACGTCTATATATGTCTATATACGTCTATACGTCTATACGTCTATATATGTCTATATACGTCTATACATCTATATACGTCTATATATGTCTATATACGTCTATACGTCTATATGTCTATACGTCTATACGTCTATACGTCTATATACGTCTATATACGTCTATACGTCTATACGTCTATACGTCTATATACGTCTATACGTCTATACGTCTATATATGTCTATATACGTCTATACGTCTATACGTCTATATACGTTTATACGTCTATACGTCTATATATGTCTATATACGTCTATACGTCTATATACATCTCTATACGTCTATACATCTATACGTCTATATACGTTTATACATCTATACGTCCATACGTCTATATACATCTATACGTCTATACGTCTATATACGTCTATATACGTCTATACGTCTCTATACATCTCTATACGTCTATATACGTCTATACGTCTATATACATCTATACGTCTATACGTCTATACGTCTATATACGTCTATATACATTATACGTCTATACGTCTATATACGTCTATATACGTCTCTATACATCTCTATACGTCTATACGTCTATATACATCTATACGTCTATACGTCTATACATCTATATGTCTATATACGTCTCTATACGTCTCTATACGTCTATACGTCTAAATACGTCTATATACGTCTATACGTCTATATGTCTATATACGTCTCTATACGTCTCTATACGTCTATACGTCTAAATACGTCTATATACATCTATACGTCTATATACGTCTATATACGTCTATACGTCTAAATACGTCTATACGTCTAGAGAGTTAGAGAGTCTCTGTGGTCTTAATGTCTGTGAGGAGCGTTAGAGAGTCTCTGTGGTTTCTAATGTCTCTGAGGAGCGTTAGAGAGTCTCTGTGGTCTTAATGTCTGTGAGGAGCGTTAAAGAGTCTCTGTGGTCTTAATGTCTGTGAGGAGCGTTAGAGAGTCTGTGGTCTTAATGTCTCTGAGGAGCGTTAGAGAGTCTGTGGTCTTAATGTCTGTGAGGAGCGTTAGAGAGTCTCTGTGGTCTTAATGT
>NC_133812.1:30201821-30205511 GCF_043250625.1 Sebastes fasciatus
GAGAGAGGGATTAAAGGTAACTTTGGATCAGCTGATGACAGTGTGTCATAATAATCAATCTCTCTATAGATCTCTATCTATGTTTCTAGTTATGATATTAATGTGAATAAAGTGTGACTGGAGGTAAAGAAGGTTCAGTTACATTCATGCTGTCTGTCTCTGAGCCATCAGGCCCTGGGTTATTCTTAGAGCAGCTCGCTGCTGCTGCTGCTGCTATGCTGCTTCGCCTTTTTAGGCCAGAGGCGTGACCTCAACACCCCCCCACCCCCGTGTTAACTAATCCCCCCCCTCCAGACTCAACTGCTCAGTGCAGAGCTGTCATCAAGAGGAGAGAGAGAGGAGATCAGCATGGCTGAAGTTCTTTAACGCCAGATTCACACAGCAGCGACGAAGCGCAGTGGCCTGCAGCGAAGAGCAGCGGCCTGCAGCAAAGAGCAGCGGTGAAGCGCAGTGGCCTGCTGCGAAGAGCAGTGGCCTGCAGCAAAGAGCAGTGGCCTGCAGCAAAGAGCAGCGGTGAAGAGCAGCGACCTGCAGCAACGAAGAGCAGCGGCCTTCTGCGAAGAGCAGCGGTGAAGAGCAGCGACCTGCAGCGAAGAAGAGCAGTGGCCTGCAGCAAAGAGCAGCCATGCACTGTCTATGAAAAGCTACACAAATATGATAAAATCACTTTGATTCATTCATTTTTATTTATTCTTTATGAAGGAGAAACATATAATCTTGATATTTTATTGAGCACAAAGCAGCAGCAACCATTGTTTTACATTCTACTACGACACACATTTAAACATTTAAACATTTTAACATTTAAACCTTTAAACATGTCCCACAACGTTGACCTGAGGAGCACCGTCTGTGAATGTGAAGTGACTCTGGTCGTAACCTCGACGTCTCATTAAATCACTAATATTAAGTCCTTTCAGGAAGGCCAGTTTATTTATATTACAGCCACCAGAACCAGACAGAACCGGTCCTTTAGAGGAGCTCACCTTTTGGCCGTTTGTGTTATAACTAAGGATGCACCGATACCCGACACCAGTATCGGGTATCGGGTCCGATACTGTGCTCATGTACTCGTACTCGCAAAACGGCTCCGATACAACGGCACCGATACCACTTTACGGCGGCGTGACGTTAACCTCTCGCCACCATCTTTCGGGGTCCTCACGCTCCACCTCCCCGACGGTGCGGGCGAGACGGGCCGGTGGTGCGCCCAACCGCGCTGGGCTGGGCGACCCTCTGACTCGCGCGTGCGTTAGACTCCTTTGTCCGTGTTTCAAGACGGGTCGGGTGGGTTGCCGACATCACCGCAGACCCCTGGAGCCTTTTACGTGGGCCGAGCCCCGCCCTGGGGGCACGACGCGGTCGGGGCGCACTGAGGACAGTCCGCCCCGGTGACAGTCCGCCCCGGTGACACTTTGTGTCCACGGCCCCGGAAGCACCTTCTCCAAGAGCCTTTCCAAACCGACCTAGAGCCGGTGGCGGCGCACCGCCTCGTATGCGGGACTCCCCAGCCTGCCGTGTGTCGCTCACACCCTCCAGCTGGCTGTTAACGAGGGTCTTTAGACACAGAGAAGTACTCGTATCGGTAATCGGTATCGGAGAGTACCCAGATGGAAGTACTTGTCCTCGGTCTGATCGGTGCATCCCTCGTTCTAATGATGTGAATTTCAGTGTTAACGTTCTGTCGTTTTCTCATCCAGCCACGTGTTTAACGTCTTTATCTGCTGATCTGATCTTCTTCCTGTTTTATGCTTCAGATAAATTATTAGTAATGAAAAGCTTAGCAGTAATACGAATAATTAGCATCCTTCTGTTGTTACGTTTTTTCAGATAAATAAATGACTGCTCATTTTATTTTGTCCCTTCAGGAATGATTTATTGTGATAATACTGTGATCATGTCCTGGATGTTACAGGCAGCCCTTACAGATCTGCTTATTCCTCCTCATATTTAACAACAAGGCCTATCCCGATGACCAAAACGATTGCCACGGCACACCCTGCGACGATCCCCAGCCAGTATTTCCTCCACACTGAAAGACAAACAGAGCAATGAGTCATGTGCTATCAAACACTAAAATGAGTTTTATCACACATTAGATTAATAACAGCGATGTCATCGTCCCTGAATGCAAAGAAAACAAAAGAAATGTGAGTTTTGTGTCCAACGTCGTCACCCCAAAAACACAGTTTGAATAAGTTGATCCAGTGTATTCATTTGTGGCTTGGAAAGTCTCGGGGTGAAGGTGCTTCCCGGGGCCGTGGACAATGCGTCACCGGGGTGGACTATCATTAGTGCGCCCCAACCGCGGCGTGCCCCCCCCAGGGCGGGACTCGGCCCACGTAAAAGGCTCCAGGGGTCTGCGGTGATGTCGGCAACCCACCCGACCCGTCTTGAAACACGGACCAAGGAGTCTAACGCACGCGCGAGTCAGAGGGTGCAAGCAAAACGTCATGGCGCAATGAAAGTGAGGGCCAGCACAAATAATTCTTTTTAAACTAGAATGTCACTCGGAGAGCGGCGACCTCCGCCAACGCGTGACTGTAAAAACAGATCCCAGATCGCAGCTGGCGGTACTGTGAGGTGGTACCGTGAGGCGGTACCGAGGTGGTACCGGGAGGCGGTACCGTGAGGAGGTACCGTGAGGAGGTACCGTGAGGCGGTCGGCTTGTTATTAACACGGTGTGTTTCCGTGTAACGTATCGGCGGATGCCTCTCTCATTCAGCAGCCTTGTTATGTCTGTAGAACGTAACACTACGTCGTCTCTCATCCCGTCAGCTAGCGCTTTATTCTCTCTCACCGCGGACAGACGGCAACTCCTGCCGCACCTCGAAGTCTCGCCACACATCCACACACGGGAGGGGGCGGGGCCGACCGGCCGACCGACTGACCGCCGGTGAAAACAACAAATGATCCAGTAAGTGCGTTATTAAGATTTTAGTCATACATGAGCAAATCTAACTCTAACAACCTCAGAGCAGACATATCCCGGTGATCGACAGCGCCCCGTTAAGGGGGCCCAGACCTCAGGTTGGGAACCACTGCTTTAATGTACATACTGTATGGCCATGTGATTTAAAAAGTTTAAAACAGACTTGAAAAATGTGAAGTTCATAATAACAGTCACACTTACGGTCACAGACGTTATCTCTCCAGGTCCGGACCTGAAGAAACCAACAAATCAACTAATATGAGTAATATTCATGAGTAATAATGAGAGTGCATCATTTCACAGTAATTACATAATATAATATATAATAACCACAGTAATTAATATCTGTTAATATCAGCTGAATCTGTGTTGAATGTGTGTAAACCTGGTTGTTATTAGGTGAGTAAATGTCGATGTTACCTCTCGGTAAACTCCCAGAAATCTCTGGACCTCGTGCCGGGCGATGTCGTTGCGGTTACAGTTGAGGAGGTTACCCTCGTAGAACAGAACGTCCACGGTGAGGACGACGCTCCGGTTGTCCACCTGTCTCCTGCTCGGAGCTACGACGTGGTCAGGGTTGAAGGTGTGATGCATCACCACCAGAATGGCCGGTTTCCCATCTGGACGCCACGAACAGGATGACAGTGAAGAGAGAGAGATCAGTTTGGTGTTTAGTTCAAATACATCGGACTCAGGGTGCACACTTTCTGTGCATAACAGCTGTTATCGGATGGCAGAATTAAAAATACGGACTTGG